>NC_045541.1:18813519-19013519 GCF_009769535.1 Thamnophis elegans | reverse complement strand
ATCCTGATTTTCTAATTTTACAATTACATGTTATTTCTTTTGTTATAGAATATTGAAAAAGCTGGATTCTAATGTGACTTATGCTCCGGTAACAATATGTGTACAATTGTATAGATGTGTCTCTCTCTTTCCTCCCTCCCTTCTCCTAATGTAGTCTTGGAAGAGTATCTTTGTTGAAACTCAGATGGGAGAGAAATTCTCTCCCATGTAATTTGCACGATGAAGCTGCTGGCCTCCTACAGTTCTGGAGTAGAGCAGATATGTCTTTTTAAAATCAACTTGTGTCTTCTCCCCCCCACAACTCCCTTTGTCAGTATCATATAATGGGTAGCTTATCTTAAAAATTAAGTAGGACAAAGCCTATACAGTGTGCTCTTTGGAAGGAAGACCACTCCAAAATCTCAGAGTGGTGTTGTGGCCCAGCAGGAACCGTTGGAGCTGCCGATGGACTCCGATAGCGAGGAACCCTATGAGTCTGCTATGGAAGATGTGGAGGACCCTGGGCAGGGTTCAGACTCAGAGCAGGGACCAAAGAGGCTGGTTGGCCACCAGGAGGCGCCTGAGGCATGGAGCAGTGGGGAAGATCAAAGGGAGTTTGTCCCTGACGCCAGGCAACGTAGGGCGGAGAAACGGAGGCAGCAGTTACTGAGACAGACTCGTAAGAGATAATCAAGCCCAGGTGGTTGTGGCTTGGCCCCCTCCCAAGAGAGTATATAAGAAGAGACTTTGGGAGGAGTCCTTTTGCATGACACAACCGTTTGTAATAATCTGGAGAACTGGCCTGCCTTGTGTTCCCATGTCTGTTGGAGTTTGGGTTGCTGCCAACTTCTTGCCAGTGAGTTGTATCTGGGCTTTCAGCCAACAGGATTATAATTGCTGTGAATAAAGTGTGGCAAACAGCTAAGCCTGTGTCTGCATTCATTACCAGACAGAGGGGGACCAGAACAGAGTGGTACGCTAGACTGTGAATTTACGCTATATAAAATCTTAGAAAAAAGACAATAGCAAAACATTGCCATATTGTTTCCAAAGTAAATCATAATGTCCATGGAGAAACCTGATATTGAGATCAACAAAAGGCTGTCTTGGTTTTTTATAATAATAGTAGTAACTAGACAGCCCATGATTCATTGGATCATTTCAGAAATATTTTCTCACCTAACACCCCTGCACACACTCTCTGAACCTCTATCAAACCCTTGTGTGCCCTTTGTATTCCTCAGCACCCATTCACCCATTCATTGCTCCTAGTTCAGCCCAGATCAGGCAAACCAGTAGTAGTGGTGGCGGGAGGCAACGCCCAGCCCCCCGGATGCTTCTTTGCATGCACAGAAGCATTCCACGTGCACAAGCGAGTTAATCAGTAGTAAAAAAAATTGGAAACCCACCACTACTCCAGACCAGACCCTCCTGTTCAACTTGTGTCTTATTCATGCACACAACCGTTCTGACTTGCATGGCACCTTTCAAGTATCCCCACACAACCTGACACACCATCCTTCACCCATGCAGCAACTTTTGTAAATACTCCCCATGACCCATTTGCAGAATTTCACACTGCTTTAGGGGGAATTTGTCAATCTTTTCACATGGTCCAGATTTAAAACCCAAACTGTGAGTACTACTACCATTATTGTATGATATTTTAGACCGTGAAAACTGCAATTATTGTAAGATTATAGTAACACAGTCTTGGAAGTCTGAAAGTACTTCTCTCCTCCCTTGTTTTTATTTCCCAGAGAACTGAAAAGGGTCTCTTCTGAGACATTTCCTCTACCCCCATTCCTTCTATGGGCTGAGAATGATATATATTTTATCTGGCTACATCTCTTTCTTGTGTCTCCTAAACTTCTGCTCACATTACCTTCCAAATTCAGCCTATAATTTTGTGGGGGAATCAAAATATAATGATTTGTTCCTGGCCCCCTAAGAAGCCGCTATGAAATTCTAAAGGATGCACATTTTTGTATAGGCTAAGGCTGGACTTATGTTTTGGTTCTTATGTTATGGTCTGGTCCAGTGATGGTGAACCTTTTCAGCACCGAAAAGGGAGTACACGCACACGCGTGGGGCACTTTGCGTGCTCGTCTGGGCCGTGACCAGGAAGAGGAGCTGCCCAGGGGACATGTGCACACACAGAAAATAAATAAATAATAGAAATACATTTCTATTTCACAGCACGCACATGCGTGCCAGCCAATAAGTCTTCCAGTTACTGCCACACATGTGCAACATGCCAATCAGCTGACTGGTGCACATGCAAGTCAGGAAGTCTTCCAGTTTCTGGCACTGCCGCACGCGCAAGGACCAACTTGTCGTCACGTGCGCATTTGCGCTAGAAACCCAGAAGCAGAATGGGTGATGCTGCATGTGCCAGGCAACATGGCTCCGTGTGCCACTTTGGGTACACATGCCATAGGTTGGCCATCACGGATCTAATCCAAAAAGTCAGGGATTTTCTGGGATAAAAATCTAGATTTGGTTTTATTTTCATGTACATTTCATAGAATGAAAATTAAATACCCTGAAATCTGATTATTCTCCAGGTCTATATTTAATGATTTCCCTAATAGATTAAACAAGTTTATTTGAAATAGCTTTTAGCAGTGTTTTATATCAGGTGGTGGTGGGGAAGAGATACAAAAGCATTTGCCAAAGGATTGAGTTATGTAGCAAAACAATGAAGAACCTTGCAACACATTAAAGACTACTATAGTGCATTTATTATCTGCAGAAGTGGATTGAACTCCTCCTAAGTGACAAAGCATACATGATAATAAATTTGTCAGTCTTTAAACAGCCATAAAAACCTTGTTTCTGGAAGCAAGCAATATAACATCTATGGGGTAGAGTGAAGACAAGGGAGGTTGAGTGATTTTTAATCATCATGAGTAGTCATGGATGGTTACGCATACAAATACTAGCAAACTACTGCACAATACTGTAGCTTTCCGATTCAGTCGAATAATCCAAACCTCTTGATTTGGTGTTGTTGTAGTGAATTGTTTGGAGAGTTGTTTAAGATGAGGGAAGCCCTATGCACAGGTTTCTTCAGGATAAAAGGGTCTCCAGTGCTGGAACCAGAGGTGGTATTCAGTCAGTTCTCTCCGGTTCGGGTGAACCAGTAGCAGCGGCCGTGGGAGGCTCCGCCCACCCCTCCCGACGTAATGTGCAAGTTTCAAGTTTCGAGTTTCATTTTATTTATATGCCGCCCTATTCCCAGCGGGACTCAGGGCGGCGCACAAAACCCAAGGAGGGAAAGGGAAACCCAAAAAACTACACAAAAAGTACAGGGCATATAAAAACAACCAACAGCCATACGATTCGAGAGGGGAAGGGAACTCATCGACCCCAGGCCTGCCGACACAGCCAGGTTTTAACGGCTTTTCGGAAGGCCTGGAAAGAGGTGAGGGTCCGAATCTCTGCGGGGAGCTCGTTCCAAAGGGCCGGAGCCGCCATAGAGAAGGCTCTCCCCCGGGTCGTGGCCAGATGACATTGGCTAGTAGACAGAACCCAGAGGAGGCCTAATCTGTGTGATCTAATGGGTCTTTGGGAGGTAATTGGCAGCAGGTGGTCTCTCAAGTACCCAGGTCCAATACCATGAAGGGCTTTATAAGTGACGACTAGCACCTTGAAGCGTATCTGGAGACCAATCAGTAACCAGTGCAGCTCGCGGAGGATAGGTGTAACGTGGGTATACCGAGGTGCACCCACAATCGCTCGCGCGGCTGCATTCTGGACGAGCTGAAGTCTCCGAATGCTCTTCAAGGGCTGCCCCATGTAGAGTGCAAGCACTGTGCATGCACAGAAGCTGGTGCACATGCGCAGACACGGCATGTGGGCTCACATTTGCAAACCAGTAGGGAAGGTAAGTGATGCCCACCATTGGCTGGAACCTAAATAGTTCTAGCTTTTTTTTAAAAAAATAAATTAATAATAATAGATATTCCTAATATTATATTCTCAACACTTAGATGATTAGGAAATGCCATGTTTTTTAATTTCCCCAATGTCTCAGACATAGAAAAATATACGACCGCTAAAAAACAAATGAATTATTTTTATAAAGATTCCTGCAAACGGTTTTTACATTGTTATTTTTCCAATAACAATGTTATTAATATTTATTTAATTTCTGAGCAGTTGAGAAACTCCCAAGATTTTTCTGCCTTTTTTACCCCAGTGGCATTTCTGTAAGGTAAGATTTGGTCACATACAATACATTTACTTGAGAGTTCGAAACAACAGGCTCAAAATTCCCATCCAATAAGTAGGAGATCCAATAGCGCCATGCTATTTGCTATTGTGAGCAAATTACTTCTTCTTTTTCAGATTCAGTTCTCTTGCAGAGAATCCCTGCTGCTTATCTAAGGATGGAAATAAGGTTTCAATACCTTGCACTGTTGGAGTACCACAAGCAATTAGAAAGCCTTCAAGAATAGCACTTTTGCTAAACCTTGTGTTTTCTTATTGCACAGCTGGGAATCCCCGACTCAAACTTTTGCCACATAACCTACAAATGTATTTGCTATCCACTCTGGGGGAAGTTAGCCTTTGGAACAGAGAAAATATCAGAGATGGATGTTGTGAAAGGAGCGTCAATAAAAGTGATACTATAGAAGATTCATTGAAATTTTGGGTTTGGTTTCAGCACTATAAAAATGACAGAAGCCTCTCCCAATATTACTTAATATTACTAATATTATTAGTGCCCCAATGATGAAGGCTTTTATGTCCCTGACATAACCTGACAGTCCCTTTGTTTGCAGACCAAGCCTTCAGCATTTCTTGAAAGGAGATTTGTTAAATGCCCTGTTGAACAATGTTTCTCTCCTTGTCGTGTTTGTCAAGAAAAGGACATTAAGTATACCGCTCCTTTAATTAGAACAAGATCAGGCTATAATCGTGATGGCGAACCTATGGCATACATGCCACAGGTGGCACACGGAACCATTTGTTAGGGGATGCGAGGTATGGCCCTGTTACCTCCAGTGCATATGCGTGCGCTGGCCAACTGACTTTGGCCTTCATTTTTGGCCACTCCCCTTTTGCTCCTCTTTTATTCCCTATGGGAAGGGCCATTCACCATGCACTTGTGGCCTTACTCTCAAGTTGACCCTTGTCCCTTAGCTTTTCCCCTTGTCTGGCAACTGAGTGCATGCACACACTGGGAACAGGCTCCATTTGTTTCTCTGCCTAACTGATGTCTGACTCCGAAGGCAGCCAATAACGGTGAGACGGACCTGGCCCCATCTTTGCCTCCGATGCAGAGCCCTCATCAGAGCCTTCCCCAGACTCCAGGCCTGGCCTATGTTCCTCCCCAACCTCCTCATTGTCCGAATCTGCTGCCAGTTCCGCTGGTGGGACACAACAAGTACTCAAGTTGCTATCTTTGTTTTGTTGTCATTTAAACTTTGAACAAAATATCGAAGTTCATATTCACAGGCTGGCTGTTTTTGTTTTAATCTCTTTGTATCCAAGACAATTTTTATTATTTCATTGTTATTTCAGTTTATTGAATTTTGTGCAATTTTTCCTTATTACAAAAACCTTCAGACATTCCTAAATGACTTTCCCTTGACTGTGATCTTTCTGTAGCAAGGTCCAATTAGCTATATTTTTTTTAAACAAAGTTCTCCAAAATGAATTTACTCTCCCCATCTTCAAAGAGTAAAGCCATAAAATACCAACCCAGATTCCACAGGCTATGCCTTCTCTTTCCCTTCTCACCCAGCCTGTGTGCTCTGATAGCAGAGCAGCTGTGTTGCGTTTACAACAGACAAATAGATGTTCACGGGAGCGGGTACAAAAACCACTTATTTTAATTTTCCTATGTGTTGCTGTCATATGTCCACTGATCTAAATGAAACATAAACAAGGCACTGCTGAAAATGTTAACTTTTGTACTGAATGAACTTCTATAAAGTATTTTTTTAAAGCAGTTGTAGCCAAGGTAGGATAACCCTTGGAGACATTGTGCAGGCTTCCTGGAATGCACAAATGTAATTCATCCCCTTTTCATGAAATATAAGCTATCCTAGTATTGCTAAAAATTTACCATTTGTCATGTCTTAAGGGCAGTGGTGAAATCCACTTACCTTTGCTACTGATTCAGTAGCAATGTGAGTGCGCGTAGAATGTCAAAATGATGTCCGGGCAGGTGGGCGGAGCCTGCTAAAATAAGCAAACAGAAAGGAGGGGAGAATCTGCTGTGCCATGTGATTTAGATTAGCTAGAAAGCAGGAAATCCTTTATAGCTAATATAAAGCATGTGTCACAGCTGATCGTTGGAAAAACCAGTTCACCCAAACCAGTTTTCCCCCTTTAATATTTTAAAGGGGGAAAACTTCTTTGGTAATTTCCCCCTATAATATTTTAAAAGGGGAAATTATCAAAGAAGTTTCTTCTTCACTTCCCAGACTTGATTGAGGAGGGGAAAAAGAATGATTTTTGATTGGGCTTTCAGGCTTGATTTGGTTCCTTGCTTGTGTTGAATGTAGTTTCTTCTGATGTAGGAGCGTGATCTCTTCAGTTCAAATCTCCATAATAGAAAACAAACAGATAACATTTGTCTAGCCTTCAGGTTCTGTAGAAAAGTATCAAATGTTCCCTGCTGGCAAACCTACTACAAACTAAAAAATAAAATCAATCAACAGTTAAATAGAGTTATCTATATGAAACACTTCCTGATAAGGCTTTAATGCCCAATTGTTGTTTCTTATTCATTATTTTCACTCTTTCTCTAGGTCTTTTTTCTTACTATAAAAAATCCTTCAAGTGTTACTTGGAGCCTTTTTATTGGAAAGCAATTTTATGGTCTTTCAAATTCCTACTGCATATAATCTCATAGATCAATGTCATCTTTTATTTTTTACCAGTTGTATCCAGAGTAAAACTTATGTATTTAGGAATCTCAGTGATTTTTTTTTCTTTTCCAGTGGACTTGTTATAGTCTGGAATTCATTTTAAGCAGTGATACCCAGAACTAAATACATGTACAGTAAAGTAACTGCTAACCATTCATCTTTTGAAATCTTTATATGTCATTTAAAATGGAGTCTATATCTATCTGTCTGTCTGTCTGTCTGTCTATCATCTATCTATCTATCTATCTATCTATCTATCTATCTATCTATCTATCTATCTATCTATCTATCTAGATCTATCTAGATCTATCTATCTACCTAAGAGCCAAGGTGGCGCAGTGGTTAAATGCAGCACTGCAGGCTACTGCTAGATCAGCAGGTCAGCGGTTCAAATCTCACCGGCTCAGGGTTGACTCAGCCTTCCATCCTTCCGAGGTGGGTAAAATGAGGACCCAGATTGTTGGGGGCAATATGCTGACTCTCTGTAAACCGCTTAGAGAGGCCTGAAAGGCCTATGAAGCGGTATATAAGTCTACTGCTATTGCTATTGCTATTGCTATTGCTATCTATCTATCTATCTATCTATCTATCTATCTATCTATCTATCTATCATCTTCTATCTATCATCCATCATCATTCTATCCATCTATAAATGGCTATGTGTATGTTCCAGCATAACTCTGGAATGCCTTGAGCAATTTCAATCAAACTTGGTATACAGATGACTTACTGTCTGGAAACAAATACTGTAGGGGTAAGAAACCCAATTTTTCCCAATCTTACAATCTGTCCAATCAAGTCTCCTTTTAAAAGCAAAACATACATCTATTGGCAGCTTGATTTACTGCACCAGGTAGATTACAAATGGCTAAACAAATGTCTTTGCTTAGAACTGAGTATCTTGTATTCATATTGTTATTATGAGTGTTCTGGAGAGAAATGAGGCACTGGAGTCCAATGACATAAATAGAAATAAATTTCTAAACAATTCTTATACAATCAAATTCAAGAAATATTTGTTTTTCTTTAGTTTTGATTGCCATTTTTTAAACTTATCTGGTCTTGTATCCTGTAGACCTAACTAATTACCTGTTCTACACCAAGTATATTTTACGCTGCAAACATTATGTATATTGTCATGGTTATAAGCTCTGTCTTTCTTTTCAGGGTTATTTAAGTGTGTTTTGTCTCCCTTAAATATGTACTCAGTTTTGTAGTTTGTGTGTGTTTTACTTGACACAAAGAATTAAAAGTGAGGAAATGATTTGCATTGAAAGTGAAATGATGGAATATTGGAAGGCATATATTAGAGATTTCAATAGGAATAGTGAAAAGTTGAAGAAAGGAATTGAATTAAATGCTGTTCAATGTCTGCATCCAAGAAAAAAAGAAGAGGAGGGCATAAATGTGACAATATTAAAAAATTAAAAAGCTGCCGGTTCTGATGGCATAACTGATGAAATGTTGAATTACATATAGATGTTAGTTTACTTTTAATGTAAGAGTTATGTGTGTGTGAAGAGTATATTGGGCAAGATGCCTAAAAAGCAAAGGCAGCAAAAACTATACAGAAAATAGTTTAAGTGTGCCTACGAGTGTGTTCGGCAGAATTCTGATTAAGAGAGAAAAAAAAGAAGCTATGATGAGCAAAATTTGGGAACTGCGTTGTGGCTATATAACAAGCACTGGGTGTGTGGGCTGAATTTTTGCTCTTCAGAAGATAAGTGAAATAATAGATGAAAGCAGTGATAGTGATGATGATATATAGATTGTCAGCACTGAAAGAAACATAAATAGATGTGTATTGGAATGTGTTATATACAACTGAATGCTGGGTCAAGACAAGTCTAAACTTAAGTGAATGCAGTAGGAAACGTGGGTCTTAGAGGTATAGTAGTGGTCAAAATTGTGGAAGCCTTTTGGGAAAAGTGTATTTTTGAGGTGATGGCTACACCACTTTTTTGGAGTAGTACCATGAAGTTATATATCAATGGAAAGATAATTTAATCAGGAATGTAATGCAGCAAAGTTTGTTCAATTATTTGTATTCTATGAAAAGTTATAGCCAGCAAGAAAAACCCAGTTAATAGAAGCAATTGTTCAATCTTGGTTTCACATTATAATAGCTGCAGAAATAAAAGGCTTGGTTCACTCCAAATAAGGTCGTAATTCATGCTAAAGGTTACCCAATTAAGTATTAACTGACGTGATAATTTTTGTATATCTTATTTTTTCTATGTGTTTCACTTTTCTACTTTATAACTGCTATTCTAATAGCAAATCCTTCATAAAAGTTATTGCATTACATTCTTGATTAAATTATCTTTCCATTGATGTATATGGTACAATTTTAAAAAAGTGGTGTTATTAGCTATCAAACCTCAAAAAACTTTACACTTTTCCCAAAAGGTTTCCACAATTTTGGCCACTACTGTATATATAGCAGGAGGTTTTCCACACTACAATAATTGCATCTGTTGGTGTTGCAATTTGGGCAAAGGCATGGTCTGGTTCTTCATTCAGTGACATCAAGGAAGAAAGTCCAGTTGGATGGCCAAGCCAGAGGAGAAAGAGGAGCTCTTGCCATTGGCACTGGCTGGTGCCAAATTTAGAGTACACCCCTGGATGTACGGTTGGATAAAGGATAAAAAGAAAAACAAAACAGACCCCTCACATCCTGGACATAAACTGTTTCAATTCCTACCCTCAAAATGACGCTATAGGGCACTGCACACCAAAACAACTAGAAACAAGAATAGTTTTCTCCTGAATGCCATCACTCTGCTAAACAAATAATTCTCTTAACACTGTTGAACTATTTACTAAGTCTGCACTACTATGACTCTTCCCATCGTTCCTGTCATCCATCTCCTCCCACTTATGACTGTATGACTGTAACTTTGTTACTTGCATCCTTACGATTTATATTGATTGTTTCCTAATATGATCCGATGGCTTATTTGTACCCTATGACTATTGTTAAGTGTTGTACTTTATGATTGACAAATGTATCTTTTCTTTTATGTATACTGAGAGCATATGCACCAAAGACAAATTCCTTGTGTGTCCAATCACACTTGGCCAATACAGAATCCTATCCTATCCTATCCCATTCCATTCAGAATTCTAAAAAGTATGGCATGTCAAATTTAGCTACATTTTCTTTTCTTTTATTTTTCTTCTCTTGCATCTCTTTGTTTTCTGATCATTTCTTTTGCCTCATGGCACTTTAAGGCAAATAGATATTACATACAAAACAATATGAAAGTGAGCGTGGAGCAGAGCATGCGTGCATCTGTAAGCTGTTTCAGCAACCCCGGAGATGTCGTGCTACTTAACAGAAAAAAGAGCTCTTAACCAATCCAGAAAGACTTCTGTGTAGCCAATCCAAAACTCTTTTACACTGTTGTCTGAGAAAAAAGGAAGCCTAACAGGCAAGGCTCCCCCGCTGCTTGCCAATTGTGCTTGAAGGCTCTCTGAGGAGGGATATGTGTGTGTGTTTAGGCAAAGCTGAAAGACTGGAAACGGATCTGCTCCCCAAAAAGAAGAAATCAAACGCAAAGAAGCTTCTCCTTGGCTTTGCTTCTGCCCGCTTGAGGGCTTCTTTTCTCATGTAATGCACTCACTCACCCAAGAAATCAAATCCTTCTCCAGGACTAATTTGAAAAAGCAATGCACCCGAGTCACAACTTTATCTGGGAAGAGACTTATTGAGACCTGGAGGGATGCCCAGATGCAAGTGGTGGAAGTGGCTGATTGTAAGGAGGGGGGTGCCTGTGGTTATGTGCAGGACCTGAGCCTGGATCTTCAAATTGGGGCAATTAAGCCGTGGCTCTTGCTGGGTATGTAGTTTTTAGCCAAAGCAGCATTAATAGTTAAGCATACCTATGTGCACTGGAAAACTATGGGTGTGTATGTATGGCTGTGCATGGTTATGCACCATGGCTGTGCATGGTGAAGTGTGTGTGTGTTTGTGTATATACTGGGATAAGAGACTATATGTTGGCACCAGGTTTTTGTTGTTGTTGTTTTTGTCATTGAGCTTAATTTTATTTTATTTTTGAAAATTTTATTAATTTCATATATACATTCACAATTATATGATCTCATAACTGTTATTAATAATATGTATTTATAACAATTTCCCCCCCTAACGTTGACAATATACTTGAATTTGCTTTCTTACCATCCCATAACTCCATCTTCTTACAACATTCCTACTTCTTCTTCCTTCCTTCCCTCCTTTCTTCTCTCCTACTCCCCTTCCTTCCTTCCCTCCTTCCTTGTTGTTTTTAATATGCTTAGTTTTATACCTTTATTAAGATTTTTAGGTTCTTGCTTTTGACTGGGAGCCACCCAGAGTTGGTTATAAATGGGTAGCTACTGCTGTGGGATCATAATGGTAATAGTGTATAATACTGCAACAACAACAACAACAACAACAACAACAACAACAACAACGGAATGATTGTTAATGTACTACTCTCAATACATAAGATTAACTCCAGAAATGAAATCTGTAGATCTTCAATTGGAAATAATTGGCATAGCTAACTCAAACTGGACCCATTCTATAAAAGGGTTTTTCCACCCCCCCTCTTGGCTGCACCTGTGTCTCGTATGTATGTAGAATGTACATATACGTAGTATACATACATGCATGTGTGTAATAATAATTTACTTCATTTCATCAGAATGATATACAGTATTTGGTCTTCTTGTCTGCATGTAACGATTTCCCAAACTTGGTGGGATAACATTTGTCTTTCACAGGTTCCCAGGATGCTGCTCATGACCTGGAAATAATGAAAAAATATAAGGTAATGTATGAGTTTTTTAAAAAAGCAGTTGCAGCTAACAGTACAGCTCTGGTAATAGAAAATGGACATTTGGGTAAATCTTTGGAGCTTTTTTGCCCTTAGCCTGTCACAAAGCCTCATCAAGTTCTTGCAGAACCTGGAGTTTTATGGAACATTGTTTTAGAAACGCTGGTTTACTGGTTTTGTATTGAAATATACATCATCACAATCTTGCTATTGGTTTCATGACAGAATATAATTACGTGTTTGCCATTCAGAACATGAAGTTTATAAAAGCAAGTATATTCTGAATGTGACAATAACATTCCTTCTAACTGATTGGTTGCAGACAAAAGCATGTTGGCTTTCAAGACAGTCTGCAGGTTAGACCAATCCCCCCCCCCCCCCGCCCCGCTTTTGGGCATCAGGGACCGATTCCGGGGAGAGATATTTTTTTGTTGGCTGGAGGGTTTCAGGTGCTGCCTGCATCTCATAGATGGGATTTCACTTGTTTGCGTGGACCTGTTTCTGGCATGCCGTGAACTGGCACTGGTCCACAGATCGGGGATTGCAGACCCCTGGATTAGAGACCCCAACTTGCTTAGGATAACATGAGTATGCTTATGCTCATATTATGCCCACCTAAACCAATATTATTTTCTTACTGTTAGCTAAGGATGGTAATGATATCTACATCTTATTTATGCTGCTAAAATATGTGAAAGCCTCTATTGACCAAATTCATGATGAATACCATAAATTTTGGTGAAACACACACACACACACACACATGGTAATCATTGTAGTATGCAAAAGTTGTGACTTGGAACGTAAGAGGATAAATTATCATGAACTAATGAATGAAATGAAGTAGAAAAAAATGTATTTATCCAACTAAGAGAGAGACAGAGAGAGAGTAAAAATTTAAGAGAAGTGAATGAAGGTGCCACTCTGGCCTTGTGACTGATGAATGGAATTCCTTTGAAAGGGCTATCTTGATTGTATGTCTTTTCTGTTGTAGGTTACCCATGTTCTAAATGTAGCTTATGGAGTTGAAAATGCCTTCCCCGATGACTTGACATATAAAACTATCCCTATTCTTGACCTGCCTGAGACTGACATCACCTCCTATTTTCCTCAATGTTTTGAATTTATTGAGCAAATCAAGTTAAAGGTAAATAATTGTTGCAAGGAGTGATGCTTGGCTCTGTGTGTGCGTGTGTATTAAACTCATCCGTTTTTTGCACTGATCAGTTAGTAGTCTTTTAAGACACATCCATACTAAGATCAGTTAAAGTATCTTAAGGTTGGAACTGCCTATTTATTCTCATCCTTATTTGAATGAAGGTTTAAACTTCAACATAAATAAATAAATGTAAACCAGGTGCTATATATAGCCACATGTATACATATGTATCTCCCTAGCAGGGAGATGATCATCTTTCAAAATTGTCTCCAAGATAATAATTTAAGTGTAAAGTTTAATAATGTATGTTAAGTTTTGCAGATCCAAAAGATGTGTAGTGTGATTGTGTACTGGAAATCAACACTGAATGAGGACTCTTGGAATGCTTTTAACTCTGTACTGAACTGAATAGAAAATATTTAGATTTCATACATATGACTAGGATTTTGTCTTGCATATACAGTAGAGTCTGTCAAAAATAAATTAGAAAAATCATACAGTGCTTCTATACCTAAATGTGCATATAAGTAATCTGATATCGGATCTATTTCATATAACTTCACTTGATGCTACAACCTGTTAGTATCTTGACATTTTCAAACCTGGTTGCAAGTGCTTCTGAGTTTCGTCATGGTCATTATTTACACAGTCTGAAAGAAAGGAAGATAACTTTGCTCCATTACCCTTTGTCTTACTTTAAAAAGAAGAATGTGGTGCATTATTAACAAGTTACCTGAAACGTGTCTTCATTTCATGCTCTCCTGAAGGTTTCTAGTTACCGTTTCCACTTCATTTCTAAATTAGATTGTCCATTCTAAGATCCTGGTGTTACGGTTCTGCCTCAGAAGTTTTAATTTTTCAGTTAGTTTTGTGAACTCAAGATTGCTTTTATAATCTTTCTTTCTTTCCTGCTATTTCTGGTACTTCATAATACAATTTTTTTTTATTGCATAGACAAAAACATTCAATATTTTATTGAAGGCACCCTGCCAGGCAAAGCAGGACAAATGAATAAAGTATGAGATCACAAATTGCTTCATTAAAGCCAACATTTAATGGAATGCATTTTCTATACTCCCATGCATGACTTAGGCTTTTGAGATCAAAATTCTCAATTATAGAAGTTTACGACTACCAAATTATCTTTTTGTACAGGGTTGTTGTTGTTTCCATAGCTATATAGCTTTAAGGGAAGGATCACAAAACTTGAATTATGTAATCTTAATGATAACTTTAATTCTTAGAGCTTTAATTTATCTTGAACGTAATCCTAATCCTATTTGACCCCCATGCTTATGTTCTCAAATCCCCAATTACTTCTAATGTATACCAGAAAAAACAGAATTACCCATTCTGATTTCAAATTACATATTGTTACATTCAGCAAATGTACATTTAATTTTTTTGATTATTGAAACATTCCATCCTAATAAAATGAATCTTTGGTAATTGATTAAGTCCACCATGGCAGATCAGACCATCATCAGAAATATATACAGACTGTTAAATGTGCTTGCTGCATGAACAGATGGCTTGTCTGTCATAACACAGCCATACCATCAGTCTTTAGCTATCATAAATCTCATATTTCTGCTGCTGTGCTGAAAACCATGAAATCTTTGCTGCTAAGGGAGGGAAAAATAAACTGTAGAAGATCCTGGTCATCAATCTGAAAAGAGAAGCATTGATTCTAATTTACCTTTTAGTTGTACTTCAGAAAGGGAGAACATTGACTAAATACTGAGGTGGGGAAAGATTGGATCTAGCAAAATCTATGTAGTCCACAGGGATTATGGTAAAAATAAATGTATGAAAAAGAGTATGCATATTCTTAATTATACTTCTGAGGACTTTGTAGAAAGCTCGCTTAAAATGCCTTGGTAGTGTGGCTCCATTTTGATGGAAAATGAAAGCTTAAATGTGTCTTTCCTTTCTTTTTCAAAGGATGGTGTTGTGCTTGTTCATTGTAATGCAGGAGTTTCACGGGCAGCAGCAATTATTATAGGGTTCCTAATGTACTCAGAAGGACTCAATTTTGCCATGGCTTTTTCTGTGGTAAAAAATGCACGACCTGCTATTTGTCCAAATTCTGGCTTCATGGAGCAGCTCCAGAAATACTGTCAAATCAATCATTAAAAATGGAAACTCAACTTCTTCAATGATGAAGAATGAATTTTATGGTTGTGTTTTAATGAGAGAAATTGACTTTTTTTTAAAAAAAAATCACGGTGTTAATAACAGTTGTACACCATTAAGCTCTATATCATCGAAAACTCATCCTCGTTCTTACACGTAATGTTGAATTAATCTCAGATGCATTTTGCTCTTTTTATTTTAATCTTAATAAATATAACTATTACTGTGGACTTAAGCTTCTTTGATTTAGTAATTATCTGTTACTTGCAACTATGTTTTACCAATTAAAAAGTTTAGGATATCTAATCCAGTGGTGAAATTCAAATTTTTTTACTACCGGTTCTGTGGGTGTGGCTTGGTGGGTGTGGCAGGGGAAAGATACTTAAAAATCTCCATTCCCTCCCCACTCCTGGGGCCAGCCAGAGGTGGTATTTGCCGGTTCTCCAAACTACTCAAAATTTCCGCTAGCAGTTCTCCAGAACTTGTCAGAACCTGCTGAATGTCACCCCTGATCTAATCATATTAACTCACCAAGGTACATCTGGTTTGTTAGGTTACATTGGAATCAGCCCAGAATCCAGTGGAAAATTGGCTATTAGTCCAAGTGGGTCCTTATAACACTGGTAGGAGTCAGCCTCAGAAATAGACCAAATGCGGCTTACAATTCAGATAAATCAGAGGTCAAAGTAAAGAAGTAAAACTCGACAGATTCAGAGACAAGTCCCTTAGGATATGGATGAGGTCTTTAATTTTGCTGGATTAGGACTGTCCATGAAAAGTAGTTTTCAATGCTTAGGCTGGGTAAAGTTAAATCCACTTCAATCACAAATTTTACCCCATTTGTAGTGTGGCCAGAGCATTGAAAACAAGGCATTTGAAGATACGTTCTAGTACTCCAAATACAAGTTCTTCTGCTTAGTGGTATAAAGGACTATAGCATTCCAGACCTAAGAAATGTACAATATATTGGTCTTTGCATATTGCAGGGATAATGCTTCAAGAGTAAGAATAGCATCATTTTTCTTTCATTAAGAAACACCCATATACAGAAAAGGGAAGGACTTTTAAACCCAAGAACATGCAACATAAATGCTCACTTCTCAGATACTTAAGATTTTACGCAGACCATTTTTTCCTTCCCTGAAATCCATTTTCCTTCACTTATAAATGGTGCCCAATGTTCCATATTTTAAATATTTCAGGGAAGCATTTGTCCTTTTGGCTTTAGCATTCATGGCAACTTATACAATAACAAGAAAATAGGTAAAGGTTCCCCTTGCACATACGTATTAGTCGTTCCCGATTCTAGGGGGCAGTGCTCATCTCTGTTTCAAAGCTGAAGAACCAGCGCTGTCTGAAGACGTCTCGGTGGTCGTGGCCAGATTGACTAAATGCCGAAGGCATACAGAACACTGTTACCTTCCCACAAAGGTGCTTCCTATTTTTCTACGTGTATTTTTACATGCTTTCAAACTGCTAGGTTGGCAGAAGCTGGGACAAGTTATGGGAGTTCACTCGATTATGCGGTGCTAGGGATTCAAATTGGCGACCTTTCTGGTCAACAAGCTCAGCATCTTAGCCACTGAGCCACTGCGTCCCTGTCCAACAAGAAAATAAATATGTCTAATATCCAGATGTCAAAAACAAAATTAGTTTGAAAAAAATATGAGTCAAAAGGTTTATATTAGACATTGAAGTATTTTCTGCAAAGGATGATCTTAAAGAGAAAAATAAAATTAAATATTAATTCTATCGTCTACTCTCTACATTTGTTTTGAATTTAAATCTTAGTAATCACATTATCAGTGAACATGGTCACTCTATTTTACATTTGCATCTTGGTAACATCTTTCAATTGTGATAATAAAGGACTCTTTTATAAAAAATGCTAAGGTGCATCAGTAATGGCTGAACATGAGACAAATCTCAACACCTTTATTAAGTTGTCATTAAAAATGGACTGCTCATTACAGAATGGCTGCAACCAGTTCCATAATATTAAATTTGGGGATAATGCCTTGGTCATGTTAAAATGGTATTAAGATTTTCACTTGCCTAACCCTTCCTGTATTTACAATATATGAATCCTAGTATTAAATCACATTATAAAATGGATCTTTCAAAATTCCTGCAGACTCCAACTGCCATCTATTACTAGGAATGTTAATTACATGAATGCCTGAAAGTAAGATCATAAATTCTATGTCACAAATAATCTAACAGATGTCATAACGCAACTAACAATTACTGTATATAGTATGCATCATTAATGAGATGCCATGACCTGTGACATCAATATTGGTTCATATAATAGCACTATAATTACTGTAAAGTTATTCTTTTTTACCATCAGATCTTCCACAAAGTGGCATTGCATCACTGATGGCAATCCTACGCAAATTACTGAGGTTTCAGAACTACATCTTTTCCTCTCTCATACAGGATATTTGAAACTGCAGCTAAAATATTTTCTTTGAAACGTGGCTCTATGGAGCTTGTGGATGAGTAGTGTTTTTTCTGCACATTCTCTTTGCACTTCATTTTCTAAGCTTAAAGCATCTTATAATCTTTCAAATGCAAAAGTCAGTCTGATATTGTGTAGCTTTCACTCACACTTCCATTCTTCAATTTTTCAGAAACTCTCTGAAAAGCCATGGTTACTTTAATGCCAACAAGAAAAAAGAGCAAAGAATCACACAGCTGTAAATCCAGGACTCACATACACTTTCCAAAAGGGAAATAGAAGAAATTGTATTGTTTTCCTCCACCTTCTTAAAATGCCTACAACTATCTGATCTAGATAACCTGTCATTTTTTTACTGTGAGCACATCCGTCCACATTAAAAATGAAATTCTCCTGCCTGAAAATATGTATATTTGTGTATATTTGTATACATTTATATTATACATAACACATACACATATATACATATATGCATGCATGCATACATACATACATACATACATACATACATACATACACATTACTATTTTGAATACATAGCAGAGTGGAGTTCACAAGGTTGTTGCTATAGATGTTGCTATCGCCCACCCCCATGGCCTTCAGAAAAGCTGTTAAAACCTGGCTGTTCCGGCAGGCCTGGGGCTGTTGACCTTATTATGTAGGGTCCAGCCCCAATTTGAATGTATGCGTGTTGAAGAATTTTAATCTTTATTTTTATTTTATTTGTTTTTCTTTTCTTGTTTTGTGTAAGCCGCCCCGAGTCCTCCGGGATTGGGCGGCCTATAAATCTAATAAAATTAAATGACATGTAATACATACACACACATGGTATACATACACACATACACACACTATTTTGAAAACATAGCAGAGTTGGGAATTCACAAGGTTGTTGCTATAGGTCTCATGTAATAAAACACTATTTCTTATTATTTTAGAGCAGGAGGTATTGACGATGCAATTTATGTTTTAAATAACTTAAATTCCTTATTTTTCCTGCACATGGAGCTGGGAAAAGTAAAAAGCTTTTATCCCGCCTCTCATCTTCCACAGAAAAGTTGCTGTCATTAAGAAAAAAAATCGCAGCTTTCAAACAGCTTTTAACTTCTAACCACCCATAAATAAGGATCACTCCCTCAGACAGCTCTCCCCGCCCCCCCCCTCCCTCGGTTGCACCGGGCCAGGAGTCAAGGCCGGAAATCGAACCAGGCAAATAAAACCCAGGCGGAAACGTCCCCAACACTTTCGTTTCTCCGCGCATTCCAGAAGGGAAACGACCATAGAGCCGCAAACCTATAAGGAGAGGCCGCCAGCCTCAACTTTATGGTCCGCTCTTGTGAGGGAACTGCCTGTTCCCCCTCAACGCGGGCAAGAGCGGCACTTCCGCCTCATTTGAAAGTGACGGACTGAGGAGGAAAAAAAAAAAGAGGCGGCTGCTGTGCACGCGGCCGGTCTGGCAGTGGCTGCTGCTTTCCCGGCGTGGATGGCTGCCTTCGCCATGGAGCTACCGCTGTCTTCCCCTTCTCTGGGTGAGCCTACGCCTCGGGTTAAGAGCGAAGAAGCCTAATGAAATTAAATTAAATTACGTTAAGCGGACTTGCTGAGGAAGGCGGGAAGGGGAGAGAGACGTATTTGTTGCCGGTCGTTTCTCTCTCTCTCTGCCTCACGTCAAGGGCTCGTCCATTTGGGACCCGGTGACGGGGCGGGGGGGATTCTAGAACGCCCCTGAGTCTCGCGGGGAGGGGAAGGAGGGGGGGGGGAGTCCCCGATTGTGACGTCACTTGCACCTTAGACCTGTATTGCGAAATCCCGGAAATATTGCCAGGGCGTCTGAGAAAGAAGGAAAGCGGGTCGTTTGTTTACCGCTTGGTCGAGGAAGCGGGAGGGGGGGGGGAAGCAAATGAGCCCCCCCAGTACGGGTTCAAACGCGTTCAAAACACGGCCCGGGAAGCTGTTTTTAAACCTGTTGACTCAGGTACGCTGTAAAGAGTCGCCGAACGTCTCTTTGCTCTAAAAAGTTACTGGGGGTGGCGGTGAGAAATTTGCTCTTACGACTGCTATAATCGCCCCTTGTGTGTTGGGGGGGGGTGGTTGTTCTAGGGGGATAAAGTAACTTGATTCAAATATTTGCATTTGCAACCAGTGCAGGTAGGTAGTCCTCGAGTTATGACCACATTTACAATAGAATAGAATAAAATAACAGAGTTGGAAGGGACCTTAGAGGTGTTTTAGTCCAACCCCCTGCTTAGACTGGAAATCAGTGGTGGGTTGCTCCCGGTTCGGCCGATAGCGGTGGTGGGAGGCCCCGCCTACCTGCCCAGACACTTCTGTGCATGCGCAGAAGCTTCTGCGCATCAGCGTGAGCGAGCCAAACCGGTAGTAAAAATATTTGCAACCCACCACTGCAGGAAACCCTACACTATTTCAGACAAATGGCTATCCAACATCTTCTTAAAGACTTCCAGTGTTGGGACATTCACAACTTCTGGAGGCAAGTTGTTCCACTGATTAATTGTTCTGACTGTCAGGAAATTTCTCCTCAGTTCTAAGTTGCTTCTCTCCTTGATTAGTTTCCACCCATTGCTTCTTGTTCTACCCTCAGGTGCTTTGGAGAATAGCTTGACTCCCTCTTCTTTGTGGCAACCCCTGAGATATCAAAACGCTGTTATCGTATCTCCCCTAGTCCTTCTTTTAATTAAACTAGACATTTACATTGAGCTCCATATTTTGAGCCCCACATTTATGTTAACGAAACGTTTGTACAGTGGGGTTTGCCCCATGTTACAAACTTTCTTCTCACAGTTGTGAAGTGAATTGTTGCAGTTGTTACGTTAGTGCATGGTTGTTCGGTCAACCTGATTTCCCTGTTGACTTTGCTCTCGGGAAGGTCGCAAAAGCTGATCGCATCACCCCGGGACACTGCAACCATCATAAATGTGTACCAGCGGCCAAGCATTTGAATTTTGATTGTGTGACATTGAGGATGCTTGCCGTAAGTGTGAAAAATTATCATAAGTTACTTTTCATTTTGCTGTTGTAACTTTGAGCAGTCACTAAATGAACTGTTGTAAGTCGAGGAATCCCTTTATGGTGTTTGCAAAGAAGGTAATGCTTACAGGGCAGTTGTATTCAATGGGGAAGCTATATCTTGGTTTGTTTTGTTTTAAGGCAGGTGTGTCAAACTCATGTCACGATGGCGTCATATGACATATCTGGGCTTCCCCTCCCCCTTTGTTAAACCAGCCGTGGCCAGTGCATGACACATCTGGCCCGTGTGCCATGAGTTTGACAGCCCCGTTTTAAGGTTTCAAAATTAACAACCAGCTACAGATAGTTCTCGAGTTGCAACCACAATTGAGTCTGAAATTTATGTTGCTAAGCGAAACATTTCTTGAGTTTGTCCCATTTTACGACTTATCTTGCCACAGTTGTTAAGTGAATCATTGATTGATTAAGTTAGTAACATGCTTGTTAAGTGAATCTGGATTCCGCATTGCTTTGCTTGTCGGAAGATCGCAAGAGCTGATTACAGGGCCCTGGACTCTGCAACTCTCATAAATATGAGTCAGTTGCCAAGGGTCTAAATTTTGATCATGTGACCATGGGGATGCTGCAAAGGTTGTAAGTGTGAAAAATGGTCGTAAGTCACTTTTTCCAGTGCTGTTGTAACTTTGAACGGTCACTAAATGAACTGTTGTAAGTCGAGAACTGTACTGTAGTATCTTTGGTAGAGACTGAATGTAATTCTTCTGTGAACCACCTTTTGTAACACAGGTGCTGAGCCAATGGCATTAGGATCCCCTTCTTCACCCAAACCAGGTGCTGGTGCTCAATTTCTCCCTGGATTTCTGATGGGTGATTTGCCAACTCCAGTGACGCCACAGCCTCGCTCTTTAAGTGGTCCTTCAGTTGGTGTAATGGAAATGAGGACACCAATGCTTGCTGGTAAGCTGGTTCTGAATTAAAATACTTTTCTAGTAGCCCCAAATAGCAAAAATTCACCAAGAATATCCTAGTATTGGGGGTGTTTGTTACTTGGGATAAGAGAAGTGGCTACTGGTGTTTGCTATTTTTTAAATAAAAACATTAGGAAGCAAGCTAATTTTGGCAGGGCAAAAGAGCACTTGTGTTTATTGCATTGTAAGTATTTTCTAGGGTGAATCACTCGAAACAAACGTTTTGACTCTGCAGCTTGACTGGTATTCATGTTACTGAATTTCCAAAACACTGCATTTAAAAAATCATATATATGTATGCATATATAAAATGCTCTTCTTCCCTGAGAAAAAAACTTAGGATTTATAATCACAACTGCAATTTCCACAATTGTAATTAAGACCCCCCCCCCCCTTAAGAGAATGGATTTGTTTTGGAGCATAATGATACTGTCCATATTGTGCAAGTTGTTCTTGATTTATGACTGTTTGCTTAATGACTGTTTGAAATGACAATAGACCTTCCTATAACTACTTATGCGACTGTGATTTGCAATGTTTTTTGTCAGTTTCCAGCCTTTGATTTTTGACAAGGTTCAGAAATAGTTACACAGATTTATTAATGTACAAGATTTTTTTTTTATTCATGATAATCACTTTAATCAGAAAAAAAGATAATGATTACAGAAAAATCCATGCTAACTGGTTCTAATATTATATGTTTACTTAGGGGGATCTCCTCCACAGCCAGTAATGCCATCACACAAAGATAAAGGTGGTGCTCCTCCAGTGAGAAGTATCTACGATGAAGTAGCTAGCCCAGGTCTTGGATCAACACCTTTGACTTCAAGAAGGCCTGTAAGTAATTCCCCTGAAGCTGCAAAGCGAGACTGAGATTTGCAAGTGATAAATAATCATATTTTTCAGTGATGAGAAATGGCTGAGCTTTATTCAATGATCATTGGGTGCCTGCTTTGCAAGAAAGAGGGACTCTGAACCATAGAATGATATTTTTATGAGAAATCCAAAAGACCTGATTTATGGTCACATGTGGAATAAGTGAAATAAGTGTTTAAACAAAGGAAAACATATTTTTCTATTGTAAGGCAAAGCTGCTAAGTATTCCATTAGTGAAAGGATGGAATGTTGAGATAATGCATGCTTGATTAGAATTGTGGTTTTTCAGTGGATTTTCTCCTCCTGCTTCCTGGATGAACTTTTAGGAGAGGTCTTTATTTCTTTTTTTCTCTTTGTTGATAGGATTAAAAAGGCTATCTTGGCATTGAAAACATAGTCGTGTTTACCTCTAGGCGAGATGAGTGGCAGATGTTTAATAAATGTTTGAGTTGTGCATTAGTCTGGGCCTGGCTAGTTTATGTATGCAAGTGGTGGTGGGGAGCAGGAACAGCAGAAGAAATTGAAAAAGCCGTCTACAAAGGTGGGAAAAGGGAGGGGGAAGAATTTGTAGCTTTATTTTATAACTCCTTTATAAAGACTTCTTACAATGAGGTTAACCTTTCTGGAATGTGAACTGAGCATACAAAACAATTGTGATACTTTGCCATATTTAACAAGAAACAAGGAAAAGAAGTAAAATTATCTTCCTTCATAGTTCTGGGTTGCAATCTATAACTTTCATTGCCTAGCGTAAGAAGTGAGGCTAAATCAGTCATCCTCTTTCTTAGTGAATCCCATTTGGCTGTAACAGGGGTGTCAAACTTTCGGTGTCACATTTTCCTCACTTGACATATCGTGACTTTTTTCCCTTTGTTAAAAGGGGGGTGGGGGCGGTCCGTGTGTGACGCATCTAGGGCATAGGTTTGACACCCATGGGCTATATTAATACATAGCAATGGCACATCATTGTTCCCCAGAAATTATAGCAAAACTGAGTGCATTTGATGAAATTGTACAATTATAATTATAACAATTATCCTTGTTATCAATCTTACTTCAGTGTTAATCACATGTAAATATTTTTATAACTACACTAGGTAGTGAAAAATGCACTTATTGTTTTGAGAGCTACTGTATTTCTCTAATGCATAAAGAAATGTGAAATGTTTTTGTGATTCACTGAATGTTGGAAAAAGACATAGAATTAATGGAAGAACTTGCTATATTGAGCCCAAAGGTATCATCCTCAGAAAACATTCCTATATGCAGCCAAAGAACACAGTTTGGATTTGAATGCATCAACATTAAGTTCATGGGAGTATTTAATATTACACAAATAAAAACGCTTGCCTTTGGAAGATAAAGGGTTGAAGGAAGAACATGATACGTTGCTGGCTATTATAGGCTTTGCTGATCTTGTATGTGCCACAGTATGTTAAAAATATTGTACATTTGGCTATGTGTAATATTTTTATGCAATTAGTATTTTCAGAGACCCATGCCTGATAGCTGATAAGTGGCTATATACATTTGTATTGGAATCTCTATGTTTCTTGAAAATTATTTGTACTAGTTGACATTTCAGTAAACATTTCATTCCATACCAATGACTTCATCTGATTCTACAGTTCATTGAATTATCACCTATTTTAAGTCAATACTGCCCCAAATTACTCAGTTTTGTCTTCTGTTATTGCTAGTAGAGACGTGTGGCGCTTTAACTGTGATCAAGTCCCAAAGAAAATGCCAACTGCATATGAGATCCTATAAAATAATAATCCCTACGTAGCATATTCTGCTGTATAGTTCAATTTTAGGATTATATTTGTTTTTAGCAACATGTAAGTGTATTTTGAGTTGAATTATGCTGGCTAATTTTAAAATAAAACATTCTGCTTAAAGAGTTTATTTTCTGGCTTTTAAAACAATTTCTAACTAACATTGTACTTTCGTGCAGGCTACTTTTTCTGTAATACAGAGTCCAAATGTTGGGTCTTTGCCAATAACTCCTGGAACAGGTACGACATTATTTTCTCCTCATTATATTTAATTAAGAATTTATCTGCAAGGCAATCTTCAAGAGTATCTGATCTGTTTAATTTGTATATGGATCATTATACAATTTATGGGCTGATACATAATTCCTATTGAAATTATACCGACCCAACTTTCACTAGATTTTTAAAATTCCTGTCCTACTTTATGTCTGACACTGATATCAATCTTCCGCTTTTAAGTTACTTCGTTTGCTTTCCATTATATTTATGTAAAATGCTGGCAATCAGGATAAAAAGTTTATTATAAACCTTATAAATCTTAAGTATTGACAATAGTAACATTTTACTGGCCTTGAGACGCCACGTTATTGTCACCATTTCTCTTTCTTCGGTATAAAATTAGGTGAATTTGGTAAACATGAATTCAAAAATTAACCAGTAAAATAGTTTCATGAGCTGTGCCTATCTTTTATTTTAGCTTGGAGTAACTAGTTCATTCTTTAACTATGAGGTCTTATAAGGACTTTTCATTATATTTTGACAGGAGCAAGTATGTTTAGTCCAGCAAGTCTTGCACAACCTAGAAAAACTACCATGTCACCAGCTCAGCTAGATCCATTCTATACTCAAGGAGATGCTTTGACATCAGAAGATCAACTTGATGACACCTGGGTAACAGTATTTGGGTCAGTGATTGGCAGTTCCATATGATAAACAGGAGGAAAGTTGGCTACCATGGTTTAATCAGCATAGTTTTTGCATTAGGGATGTTGATTCTGTGGGAGAATAGAATGATTTTTTATAAAGTGCGAGAGAGAGATTACTTGAGGTTGCAATATACATACACAATTTTTTTAAAGCTGAATAAGGTGAGCTTAGATTTTCATAAATATGATAATTGATAAAGCAGTTTACATAATGAAACAAGGGAATAATCAAATTCCTGAACAGATTTATTTGGAGTTGTCATTAAAACATTTAATTCTTCCTTTGTGCATTGAAATATTGAGGTTTGGACACAGAAGTAGTGTTGGCTGCTGTATTAGGGAGCAGCCATTAATTAGCAATAAAGAAAGCAGATGGAGTTTTTAGACTGAAGGATAAAAACAAGCAGGGTAAGGTTAATCCCTTAGTTTCTATTGAGGAGAAAAAGTAAGCAGTTACTTTGAAGGCAGAAGCATTAAACTGCTCTCTTTTTATGTGTGTGGTTTAGTTTGCCCATCTATAAAAATATTCCCCATGAGATGATGCTGTTCCCCAAAACTACTCCCTTGATTGTAAATTAAGATAGCATTTTCCACCTAGACTTACTTGCTAGCCCATTATATGTAGCATATTATTTGCAAGGTGAAGCTAACTTTGCAAATGATACGCTATAAAGTGGGCTAGCAAGTAAGGAGCTACTCAGAGATTGTCAGTGACTTGGGCATAATGTATTTGTATGCACTTCTGAGACTCTTCTCAGTGATCTAACGTTGAGGTCGACTGAACATAATTTATGATTTCAAATAGTGATACAAGTCTTTTCTACTGATATTACAGATTTCCACAAGCATCTGCTTCATATATCCTGCTACAGTTTGCACAGTATGGAAACATACTAAAACATGTGGTGAGGCTAGATCTGTAGTGTTTGCTTTCCTTTCTTTTAATGGCTATTCTTAGTTTGGCTTTGACATTTTATTCTTCCTCGTTGTCTATATATAGATGTCTAATACAGGAAATTGGATGCATATTCGATATCAGTCAAAGTTACAGGCTCGGAAAGCCCTGAGCAAAGACGGAAGAATTTTTGGAGAATCTATCATGATTGGAGTTAAACCTTGTATTGATAAAGTGAGTCGTTTTATAAGGTGGTGTGAGCAAGGGAAATAGCACAAAATAGGGTGGAGAATGCAGAGTCATAATCGATCTTTGGTGGTAAATGTGATTAACAGTACAGGTAGTCCTTGACTTACAACAGTTCATTTAGTGACTGTTCAAAGGTAGAACAGCACTGAAAAAAGTGACTTATGAGCATTTTTTTCACACTTGCAACCATTGCAGAATCCCCATGGTCACGTTACCGAAATTTCAGAGGCTTGGCAACTGACTCATATTTATGACGGTTGCAGTGTCCCTCAGTCACGTGATCATGTTTTGCAACCTTCTAGCAAGCAGACTCAATGGGGAAGCCAGATTCACTTAATGACTGTATTACTAACTTAACAACTGCACTGATTCACTTAGCAACTGTGACAAGCAAGGTGGTAAAATGGGGCAAAACTTACTTTAAAATGTCTCGCTTAGCGACAGGAATGTTGGACTCAGTTGGGGTCATAGGTCGAGGACTACCTATACTGCACCGCTTAAATCAGGAGAAAAAGCTAAAAGAAATATTGTTAAGAAATGCAAATAATATAATTATTTCATTTTATTGCAGATTGTATGGGTAGCATTTAATTTATTAGAAAATTAATAAGGAAGTAAATAACAAATGTGAACTTAACACAAAAATTGTTTCTAGTCCAAGGACATTACTCTTTTCATCCAGCTTAGTTCAGAATATTAAACATTTATTGTTATTTTAAATCAAGTTTTTCAATGATGCCTAATTTAAAATCTATCCTAAGGTGCAGATGGTCGACCTGGGGAACCAAATGGTCAATTTGTGACTTTTTTAGTGCTCTCATGGAATTAGAGTTGGAGGGAGATATTTGGGCTCCAGGGGACTGTCCCCTCTGGGTGCAGGAATTCAAATTAAAGTAAGCATATAGCAGGAGTGTCAAACTCGATCTCATTGAGAGCCACATTGTGTTTTACCTTGGAGGGGAGGGGGCGGTGTGTGTGTGTGTGTGTTGCTGGGGTGGGTGTGGCCACCTCGACATCACTCATCAAGGCTCCCTTTTCGGCCATGATGGCCTCCTGCAGCTCCCTACAGCTCAGTGGCAAGAGACCCTGTGGGCCATCCTACACTGTTTCCAGGGCGGCCCCGCTGGCCAGATCTAAGCACCCCACGGGCTGTTTCTGGCCCATGGGCTTTGAGTTTGACACCACTAGCATATAGGATGGCTCTTCATCCTTTACTTTAACTTACTTAGTGAAGCAGAGATTAATGCATTCCTTCATCTTCCAACATTTTTTAAGCTTTAATATTGGTTAGAGGCGGCACAGTGGTTAAATGCAGCACTGCAGGCTACTTCAGCTGACTGCAGTTCTGCAGTTTGGCTGTTCAAATCTCACTGGCTCAAGGTTGACTCAGCCTTCCATCCTTCCAAGGTGGGTAAAATGAGGACCCGGATTGTTGGGGGCGATATGCTGACTCTGTAAACCGCTTAGAGAGGGCTGAAAGCCCTATGAAGCGGTATACAAGTCTAACTGCTGTTGCTATTGCTATCTCTTAATATATTCCTTGATCTTACTTGCAGAATGTGATGGAAAATATAGATAGAGGCACTGTATCATCCCCAACTTCAGTCTTCACACCTCCAATGAAATCGTTTGCTGCCCAAGCACAGCCTTTAAGCACACAAAGGATTTCCACCATGAGACCTCTAGCTACTGCCTATAAAGCATCAAGTAGCGATTACCAGGTATTTTTGTATTAACATAATGAAGAAATTCTAGTCACTATTTTTGAATAAAAGGTATTGGCCTTGGTCAAAAAGTTATGAAACAGCTACTTATTTAAATTTGTCTCTCTTATAGGTAATTTCTGACAGACAGACTCCAAGGAAAGATGAAAGCATTGTGTCCAAAGCTCTGGAATACATATTTGGTTGGTAGTTGAGGAAAACAAATAGAGTAAGCTTGGTTAGATCATATAAAAGACTGCCTGCACTTCTGGTTAGTTATATAACCATTTGTGATAGTATCAGTTCTGCCTTCTAAGACTTTGGCACAGTTACTTGCACTTTAATCCACAGCTGGGTTTATACTTGACTCATGTTAAAACGGTTGCAATCAATGTTAAACTTATTTCTATAGTAATTGCATGATACAACCTAAAATGGACAGGTATACAATATGAGGTTTTTTTTTCCAATACATGCTAATACCTTCCATAATTTTCCAGTTGCATGACTTTCTACTTCAGGAAATACTGTATTTCTTGCTGCAAGATAAATTCATGGATATTATTATACAAAACAACTGGGATAGATTTTGTCAATTTTAAATTTGAAAGCTGTTCTAAATGTAACCAGTCTTTAAAGGAACTTTGGACAAATTGCTTCTAATTTGGAAGATGTACTTTTTAAAAACTAAATAAAAATTGTGGTGCTATCATTTGTTTTTTGAGCTGATGGTGGCTTTTGTAAACTATCCAAATATACTATCAATGTATACAAATACCACTGTCAGTATTGTTATGTGGCTTTCTGTGCATTGGGACACGTTTAATTGCACAGATATTTTAAAATTTAAATGCTTTTACCTGATAACAAATGTATGAAGTGCTTTATCTCGGGCTTATTTGGAAGCTTAAATTTAGTTCTGATAATTCGTCTTCTAAATATTATGGAACGTTGGTTCAATATCCAGTTTTACATTTCCCATCCTATAGTAGATTTACTTTCAGTGTCACTAAAATATAAACCAGGAGTTATCTCATCTTTTTGAAGTAGATTTTGGAGGGATAATAGAATATGTTTTGCTGATGCTGTTCTGTGGGTGAGAAGATACAGGATACCTCCCCAAATTATCTGAATGCTACTGTTATAATTAAATATGCCTTCATTACATTTGGTAGTTGGTATGAATTGTTTATATCTATTCTTGCCTTTCAGACTAATTAAATACATCCTGCTGAATGTTGAACTTACACCACTATTTAGTATAAAATACGCAGTGTTAAGTCTCTTTTATACCTCACCATTATATCATTTGTAGAAATCTCAAAACTTTGTATCAGTGCACCATGTGCAGGTCACCGACAACTTATAACTACTTCCTCTTCTGCAATTTTCAACCATACTCTATTTTCAATGGATTAGTCAGACTCTAGGTGTGGAATAGATAAATATGACAAATCATAGCACAGATCCCTTTGGTTAAATGGCTGCCTTTGTAGCAGATTTTTAGTATTCTCATAGTATTTTTTAAGCGCAAACACTGATTTACTACATTTATATCCACTTTTTGTCTAGAAAGTTTTTATCCTTTATATTCTTGCAGCAATAATACTTGGAGATAGATTGGACTAAGAAACAGTATCTGGCCCAAAGTCATCCCAAGGATTCCCTGGACAGATTGGAATTATACTTGGGTCTCCATGCTTCCAGTCCAGTATTGTATCCGCTGCATACATTGAGTCCTGTTTGATGCTGCTGAGATGGAATTCATTAGTAAACATGAGCTTCAGAACGCTATTCAGTAGATAGAAGGCAGCTATTGAAAGAGGAAGCAAAAAGGATCTAAACATAATTTCAGAAAATGTTTCTTTCCTGGTTTTATACTGTTCGTTTTCATCACTAATATATACTTCCAAGATGATAGGATCATGTTCTTTTTTTGTACGATATAACTATATTTTAAAAAATATTGTAAATCTCTTTTAAAAATGAATTTGTTCTTCAGAGAGACAGACACCAACACACTTCATGTATGGACATTTCTGCCAAAATAAAACATGCTAATCAAAATAAATGGTACCTTATTCTTGGGTTTTATTTACCACTTTAGATACAATTTTTTTATAGCTGATAACTAGGACACATTTTGGAATTAGATCCAGTTCATTGGTAAGATTAATGTATTCGATGGTGAATGACACTAGAATGAGAAGTTATTTTGATCTTGGGCAAAAATTACTGTAATAGCTCTAGCTCTTGAGAAAATTGTGAAAATGGATGTTGTATTTTATCTTTGTAAATATTTTTTTTCTGTTTGCTTTTTGAAAGGCATCACATTGATTTCAATATTTAAAACGTTAATAAAGCTCTACACTGTAGTAAGATATTTTGCATAGTTAATGAACCATTTTCTGGAGCTGTAACTCCTTTGACACTTTTACTAGCAGTTTTTGAAATGTGTTGCTGCTATTAAAAGTTTCTTTCATTTCTGAATAAATGAGATGCTGCTACATGGTGAGAACCAAGATGTTATGTACTAAATTTTCCGCTCTGCGTATCTGTATCTGTCAAAGATATGCATCACTTGTAAGTGAAATTGTTTTCTGGTTGTTGTGTCTTATCTATAGTATGTACTAATGAAGTAGACTTTCGTTTCTCCTGAAGATTCACAACCTGCTGTAAAAAATTTTAGGGGACCTTGTAGAGCTGATTTATTGTATGTATATTACTTACAATATTTCTAAAATAAGGAGAGGGATGAGGAGAGATTGATTTCCAGAGGCATCGAGTGTAAGTAGCCATGCATACAGAGGTGTGCAACTGCCAGAGTGACTTATGTTTTCCAATTTGAGTGTGGGCTCAAATAGGATCGTTTGCTCCCCCCTCCCCCTACCATTCAGTCTCATGGATTATGATTGTCATTATGGCTAGAATTTCACAAAGGTAAGGATATCAGCAAATGCTTTTAGCAATTTAGCAAAAAGAATTTCTATTGAGAGAGATCTTTCTGAAACTTCAATTAATATTGTATTGTGAGAAACAAATGATTAAGATAAACTTCTGAAAAGTACCATATTTTTCAGAGTATAAGACGCACCCTTTTCCCTCAAAAAAAGAGGCTGAAAATCTGGGTGCGTCTTATACACTGAATACAGCATTTTTTGCCTCCCCAAACCCCTCATCAAAATGGCCCTGCATAGCCTTTAGGAGGCTTCCAGAGTGCTCCTGGGGGCAGGGGAGGGCAGAAATGAGTGAAAAATGGGCTGCTTTTTGTTCGTTTTTGGGCCTCCCACCCCCCAGGAGCACTCTACAAGCCTAAAGGCTATTCATGCCCTTAAAAAAAAGGGGGCCGTTTTTGTGAAAAATGGGCCATTTTTGGGAGGTCTGCAGAGTGCAAAAACTTATTTAATTTGCCTCTTCAAAATCTTGGTGTGTCTTATATTCCAAAAAAATATAGTAGTTTCCTGTTTAATCCTAAGTAATAAAATTGTTTAAACTAGTACAAAATAATTGAGGAACATTTCCAAGTATAAGGCCCAGTGATGGGTTCTGGATCCCGTTGCAACCGGTATAGTGCAACAGGGCCGGGTGTCCATCACATGCACTTGCGCAGCATGTGCAGGTGTACTTACCGCCTGCAATGCTCCGCAATACTCCAGCTGCTTGGCGGAGTGTCACCTAGGCACTGTACACTCTGCGCGGAAGCCCCAATCGGCTCAAATACAGGTAACGGCGGGAGGGTAGATGGGCCCCTGGAATGGTACCTGGTGCTCTCAGCAGGCACTAGTACGCCCATACCGCGGCGTACCGGTCGTATCCCACCACTGATATGGCCTGTAGATGACACATGTTCATGATTGTAAGGCCAAGTCAATTGAAGGAAGATGAACGGTTATTTTTTGTTCCACTTGCAACTTTTTTCCAGGTAGCTTCACTAAAGCTATGATAACACATTTTGGGATGTGACTGCCTTTGAGTCAGTGTTGACTCCTGGCAATTGCCTGGAGAAATTCCCAAAATTTCTTGGCAATGTGTTGTTGTTTTTTGAAGTGGTGGCTTCATGACTAAGGTGAGGCTAGAACCCCCAGACTCCTGGTATCCAGTTTAACATCTTAACCACTCCACCAATATTGCAGTAAAACATTTTATTCAGTTGAAAATTAGCATTAAAGGTGCAGAAACAATTGTTTGCTTTGATTCTTCTGATTAAACCAAGGAAGGGCCGCTTAAGCATTACAGACTAGACAAACTGTATGGACTGGTACTCGCATAAGGAAATATGTTTGCAAAAATACCTTCGATTATGAAGCCATATCCCAAGCATCAAAATATCTTGTAGCAGTGTACCAATGGGTTGAGTCTGATTCACAATTCCTCTTAGTCTCCCTAGCAGCTCAGCTTGTATGCTTCTTTATCATAGTGTCTGTTTGCCTCTGCCTATGTGACTCATTTCCAAAGAAACACATCCAATCTTTTAAGTCCTATGGGACTTAAATAAAATCTGGAAGCATTGATGTAAATAAGGAAGATGCTGGAAGTTTGCCCTTTTGTTTTCCCCATGGTTTTTTTTTTTAAAAATAAAGACAGGTGAGTGATATCCAAAAGAATATACAACCTTGTAGGAGCTGTGTTTGTCTATGGAAGTGAGAATTCAGAGGAATCTGGTGGCACCATTTCTGATTAACAAATGTTACTAAAATGTCTAAGCTTTCATGAGTTATACCTTACTCATTTCATCAGATGTAGAGTAGCTCCTTTCAACTCTTTAGGCCTCTTCCTGTTCCCAATGCAATCTGTATTTTTATTTTGTAATCCTTGTGCTATAATATGTAGAATACTGGTTTTTTTGTGTGTGTTTCATGTAAAACTTGAATTTTAAGCTGTTCCGTGGGCAAAAGGCTGTTGAAATAAGGGGAGGCTTATGTTATTAAATACATCTGACTGCCACCTTGTGGCATCCATCTGAAGCTTTCCCACAACATCAGCATCTTAACGTCACTTAATCCATCTATCCATGAATGTATTATGTTCACATTCTAAATAAATTAACAATATTTACCAGGAGTCATTAAAAAGAACAAAAACAAAACAGGTGGATTGACAGCTGGCGTGAATGTGACTTTACTTTCATACAAACGTCTGAAGCTCTGATTGTGATGCTTTTCAACAAGATGTTTCTGTTGTGCTCTGCGAGCCTGTTAATCTGGAGAAGGCAGATCTAACGTGAGATCTCTTAAAAAGGCGGTCTTGGATAGCCGCCTGCTGGTCATTCATCTTTCAACAAGGGTATTTTTCATTTGTAGATATGGGGAATCGGTTGCCCTTGATGAAGTTTATAGTTTTAATGTGTGCTACCGTATAGAGGCTCAGGAGAAAGGGAGTCGTTTTCCTGCCCCTGCTCATGCTGGGATTTGTTCCCAGCCATCATTTTGAAGTTTGCATATGATGGTTAAACAAAGAACTGAAAAGTTCTTCTGGCAGATTTTAACTCCCAGTGGGTATGTACTTTTCTTGGTATATTGTCATTGCCTTTGTTCCAGGATATGTTTTCAATTTGTTAGACTCTAACCTTATAAACCTGTAACTTCTTGGTGTCTCTCCTCCCTTTCACACCCAGGTCCAGATATCCCTCCCCCTCTCCCTTCTCTCTCTATAATAATTTTTGATGCAATATAAGAAGATAGTGGTCATCTATAAACTGTACGGGATACAGGGCTAGGTAATTTGGGACTGCCTTACTTCAATTATATCTGCAGGCCTCCTCAAATCCAATAGGGCAGGCATGATTTAGGTCCTATCTTTGAAACTATGCCATCTAGTGCAGCAGTCCCCAAATTTTCCAGCTGGGGGCTGGGGGGGGGGCATGTGAGTGGCAAGCATATGTGTTTACAACTGTGATGAGTTCCTATCAGTTTGGCCTGGTTTGGCTGAACCGATAGTGGTTTGGCGGCCTGGGTTGCTGGAACCGGCAGTGACCCAGGCCTGTCACGTCCCCTAACTGGTTCTCCAGGTAGCGCCATGGGCGCCGCTATCTTGTTTTTTGCTTATGTGCATGCTCAGAACAATTTTTATTGCACTGGGCATATGCACGCAGTGCGCATCAAGCATGTGTAAAGCATGTGTGCACCGCACGCACATGAGCAAACTGGAACCGGCAGTAGTGCCTGCCGGAACCCACCTCTGGTGCACACATTGCTCCATTTGAGCAGCGGGCGCACACGCCTTCCCCTTGCACAAGCACCCTCAGGTGCCAGTGCCCTCCGCTCATGGCAAATGAGCTTTGCTTGCCTGCTTGCCCATCTCTCCTGCAGCCGAGTTTTGAACAAGCCACCTCCCAGGGGTTGGGGACCCCTGATATAGTGGAATCCAGGAAGTATGCCCGCCCTGTGAAACAACACGTATTACTCTGTTCCCAGCCTAGCAAATTTGGGCCAGAGGTTCTACAGGGCCTTTTGGGTTTGAAAGCACTGACTCCATCAATAGGAGTGTTTAAGACTTAATTCCAAGGCAGCATAATAAAACCACATAATTACGGTAGCAATCAAAGAATATTCAAGAAGCCTGAAGAATGTAACACAGCACATGACAGCAATTAAAAATATACAAGAACACAGTAAGACAATGAAAGACCTTATGCTCCTTCTGCCAGTCAGGGAGCCTTAAAGAAATGACAGCAGGCAGACCCCTGCTTTGAAGGAAACAAGCACACTGTCATTAGATATGCATCAAAGCTTTATCCCATGGAGCTTCTCTGAGTATATAGACTTTGAACCATAATTAAGCACACCTGTTTTTCAGTGGTCTCATTGAATTTTACCAAGGGCACAGAGGGTGAGTTATGTCAGAATACTTTCTGCCAATAGGGAGATGATCAAGGTTCAAGATTGAGGATTCCTGTCAAGAAAGACCATTAAAGCTAAGAAGTCTTCCTTTATAATGGGTAATAATGAGACCATCCCAAAGTTAAGGACTATCTGTTTCTCAAGGTTAATTGGATTGAAGATGAGAAAGACCATCCTACTTAACGCAGGTATTTCATCAAGGACAAAACAATGAATACGACCAGAGGTAGGTTTCATAGAAGTTTACCACCGATGTGTGTGTGTGTGTGCGTGTGTGTGTGTGTGTATGTGCATGGGTTCGAAAATGTGGCTAAATAGGACGGCATAGAGCTGGGGCAGGTGGGCGGGCCCATCTGCAGGTCGCCACTACCGGTTCGCCTGAATTGGTCTGAACCGGATGAATACCACCTCTGAATATGACCCTTTTGCTGAATTCTGCACTACAGTACTGAATTATTACAAAATCATATAGAGAAAAAAGTATACATAACTAATAAATTTATATTTGGCAATCTTCTAGTGGAACCTCCGGCACTGAACAGCATCCTTGTTGAGATCTGGGCGGGATTGGCCCTGTTGGAGTTGGTCTTTTTCCTAAGGGCTTGGGGCCAGGTTATTAATACAACCTTACACATAATGGTTTGATTGTGTTGTAATTATTAGGGGGCTGGGCTTTGTTGTAACGTTACTTTATTTCTTAATTTTATGCTTGCATTGTGAGCCTACCAGATTGACAAGACTGAGATGGTCAGTTTAAATAAATAAATGAATACATCAAACCAATTTTTGCTTTTGTTTTTAAGTCTGTGTTGGCTTAATTAATACTATTGGTTCATTATTCAGTTCCTGAAAGTTGACAATCAAAGGAAAAGATTGTACTCAGGTGCAATTCTATTACATAGAATTGTAATAGAATGCACAACACTTTCAGAGCACAATTCCATGAAATAGCAAGATTATTCCTGTCTCTTTTAAAGAAATTCCATCCATCAATCATGCTTCTTGAAGGTCTTGGTACAGAAGTGGACAGTACCCCTTTTTGGTATAGTCTGAATACAAATTAGATGCAGCTTTAGCACATTATCTGGTTGTGAAGAGTAATTTCTATTACAGCTTTTTTTTTTAAATCCTCTGAGCTCTAAAATAAAAATTGAGGGGGAAAATTAGTTCCAAGGCTGATTTTTCACATGTGATGGAATCCATCCATCAAAGATCAATGTCCTTTTTGACACTTAGCAATTATTTTGTCCCTCCTACCTTACCTTTCAAAGAAATTATCCTGAAGATATTAAGGTTGTTTGGACAGAAACACAGCAGAGTTTTTAGCAGAAGCTATTTTTGCACACCACATAGTGGCAAGAAGCCTCAGAATTTTTTTTACAAATGTCATTTTATGAAGCAAAGCAAAGCAAAAGAAGAAAAACATCTGTTTTACATGCCTCTGAAAAAGACTTGGGGTTCTCTGGCAAGGTAGATGCCAGCTACTAATCTTTGCAACTTTTCATAGAAATTGATTTGATTTGCACTTTTAGATCCCAGGAGTAGATAAGAACATCAGCATTTTGCAATTCACATGTTGTGATTTGATTCTTGTTTACCCTCACCAAATATACAAATGTATTACCCGATTGGAAATACATTTCAAAAATATGCATTTAAGTATTTATTTTTAAAAAAGATTAAATGCCTTGGGCTAGAAAAATGCTAATCAGTATGTTCCTAAAATATGCATCCCTCCCCCCTCTCAAATTATATACTTTCTTATCCAATTTAAATTTAGAAGAACGATTATCTGATAAAGAAAAAAATTCCAGCTTGTTTAGCTTCTTTATTTGGAAAAGGAATACATTCATATTCTTCCTTCTAAACGGCTTGGAAACTGCATCATTCTGCATGTCTGATTTTCATCATTGGCACTTTCTGAATAGTTATGCCCTGCTTCTTTTAGGCCAGCAGGATATTTAAATAACTTTCTCCAAACACCCAAGAGCACTAACATTAGCACGTGAATAGCTATTCACGAGAGCATATTAAAAAAAAAAACCACCTTTAAGAGATTAAATTGTGCCCTTGCAGAGAAGGACTCTTTGAATCTATAGTTCATATTCTGTTAGACGGCACTTTCTACAAGGACACAAGGGCCCACTTCCCAATCTCCGAATGTAATGAAGTTGGTAGACAATTCTGATTTACAGATAGGTCTTGACTTATGACCATTTGCTTAATGATTGTTCAAAGTTATGATGGCCTTGAAAAAAGTGACTTACGACTTGTACTCACAATGACAATGATTGCACCACCCCTGCAGTCAATGATCGCAATTTGGGCACATGGCAACCAGTGGTGGGTCCCGGATCCTGGTGCAACTGGTACGGTGCAATGGGGCCTGGCGTCCACCACATGCACATGCGCATCCGTTCTTACCTCCCCGACACCTCTGCAATGTTCCAGCTGCTCGGGGGAGCATCGCGCAGGTGCCGTACACTCCATGCACATGCGTGGAAGTGCTGAAGAGCTCAAATACAGGTAAGGAGCTTGGGCGGGCAGGTGGGCCCTCTGGAGCACCGTACTGGAGTGGTACTCGGTGCTCCCGGCAGGCACCAGTACACCCGGACTGGGACGTGCCACTTGCAACCCACCACTGATGGCAACTGACTCACATATATCCCTTACTTAGTAAGGCTTACTGCATTCTGCGGGCACATGGTTATGATTTGTGATCTTTTTTGCTTATTTCCAGCAAAAATGCCCATTGGGAAAGCTGGATTTGCTTATCAATGCATAATTCAGTTAATGAGTGAGTGATTGACTTAACAACTGCACGATTGGCTTAATGACCTCTGTAAAAATTGTCATAAAATTGGGACCAACTCAATTTTAATGACTTATGACAGAAATTCACGTCCCAATTATACAGTTGCTTCTCACTGGCCACAGTGACTAGGACATTTGTCCTTTGTTCAGTGCAGCAAAATTTTGTCTTACTTTGTGAAACCCAACATGCCTTAAATTGCTTCAGTTACAGTTTTTAAGTGTCTATTTTATTTTACCTGAAGTAGAAACTGTTTATTGCACCTTGGAGACATTTGGTCAGAGACTCTAAGGCAAGAACTGCAGCCACCAGAACCAGGACTCAACAACTTTTCAGGTTCAATGACCATGCACAAATTATCCCATATCCCGGCTGCAAGAACAGCTCTGAATTAATGTTAATATTGTTATGATAAAAATGGCCTAGATCTTGGGTACAAAAACAATATTGTAAGATTTGGCTTATCTTGTGATTAAGGGTTTTACAGATGCCTATAATTCGAGCGCGAGCCAAAGTTTCAAAAGAAATCAAGTTATTTTTAGGAGAACATGTAAGCATTACTTTATTATATGTGTCTATGTCACTGTTTGTACTTCCCCTCCCTGATTTTATGTGAGCCGCCCTGAGTCCCCTCAGGAAAAAGGGCGGCCTACAAATGTTAATAAACATTACAAACATTACATTACTTCCCCCAGGGGAATCAGCTCTGCCCCATGTGATTTATGGCCCAACCATGACCCTGTTTCCCCCCTCCTCCCAGGTGTGTCATAAATCACATTCTCCAACGGATTGTTTTCGTGGGCTGTAGAAAACACGCCTCTCCAGCTGGCTCTGGTAACTGGGGATACAATCTGGAGAAAGGTATACGTGGAATGTGCTTCTGGTTGTGGCAGTTCCTCCCTCCTGCCTATGGCAACTTGAGAGCAGGCCAGGAATGCTTTGCGAGTTGACAGTGATATTTTTGTCATTTTAAATCACTGTTTTTAATTTCCATGCTCAGTAGATGCTACCTTATGGTACCAAGTATCTCTCTAGACATGGACTGTTGATCCCAGCTTTGGACATTCATGATTTTACAGAACTGAGTCTAAGAAAGTTTGCTGTGAAATCAGCCAGATGCTGAGTTCAAGAACTCTGGAACTTCCAAGCACATAGATAGACAACACTGGCTTATATTTCAATAGACTAAAAGGGCCATTTCACCTCTGTCATAGCAGCCCTGTAATAGACTATTGATTTCAAGCACCATTTTCTATTTCTTTGTAATTGAATTGTGCACATAAACATAAGAATCTGCAGGATGAGGACAATAAAGGGAAAGTGGCATTGTGGGATCAGATTTATGATGGCTATACTGGAACACAGGGAAGTAAACATTAATTTTCTCATTGTCTTCTGAATGGCTATGATTAAAAAGCAAATTTGTGTACACTTTAAATGATATGTGATTTCACTCCCTAATCTTAAATTAGACACCATACAATTATTTAAACATTCAATTCCCCCTTTTTAATGGCATTCATATATACCCGATTCTTCTTCTTTCAGATCTCATCGATTTTTCCTGCAAGCACTATTTTCATTTAAGTAAAGGAAACATCAACATCTTTTTCCTCCCCCCCCCGCTTTTTCTTTTCTTTATTTCCTGTACAGCAAGTGAATTGTTTGCAGTAAAAGAAAGCGGGGCTGCAGCATTTATTCTAAAAGTGAAGCCAAGGTTGATTCCAGAATCCTTTTGCATTTTTATTTACCAGCCTCCTCAAAACCGTGCTGAATTCTGTGATAGTCAAGATTGATTAAAATCATGTGTGTAAGAGGTGAGACACAAAAGACATTGGCGGGAAATGAGATACCCAAGGGACACTAAAGGATTGTGCACTTGATGTGTCATTTAAATGGAAGAAAGTTTAGTAAATGACCTTGTAAGTACACATAATGCAGGTAATCTGCTGGTATAGATGTAGACAAGGCGCTCAGCCCAAGGCCTGTTCACCATATGCAGCAGAGAATGTCTCATTCTTCTTTGCTGTAACACTAACAGTATTACAGCGGTGGAAGAGATCTTGGAGGTTTTTGTGCTCCAAATTGTTGTTTTCCCATTGCCACTGGTGATGTTGGAGGTGATGCATCCAGGTAGGGTGTTATACTTATTTCATTTAGAGTGCTATAAAAATGGTATCTACAGTCATCTTCCCTTCCCTTCCCAGAGCAGAGAAATGGACACATTACATTACGGAATCCTTAGTACTGTTTGAGCTTGGTTATTTGCTTGTAGACGCTTCATTACTTGACTAGCAATATCATCAGTCCTAGTGAGTGTGGGGTTTACTCCACCAGGATTGATAGAGTGTCATTACACCATGACTTGAAATACCATGTTACATTACAGTCAGTGGTGGGATTCCAAATCTTTTCCTACCAGTTCTATGAAAGCGTATTTTCTACATGTGCCCAGAACCCAAAAGTCTGCCCTTGGTGTCAGTGCTGGTGAGCTGAGCTGCTTTTTAGATCAGCTGATGCACAGCAATCTGCTCTGCCGTGCGAATCAGCTGAGCTAAAAAACAAGGGAATATAGGACAGGGAATGACGGGGGCAGTATTTGCCGGTTCTCCGAACTACTCAAAATTTCCCCTAATGGTTCGCCTGAACTGGTCCAAACCGGCTGAATACCTCCTCTAATTACAGTCATATGAAAAAGAAAGTACACCCTCTTTCAGTTCTATGGTTTTATGTATCAGGACATATCGTACGTATGGAAGAATTAAGGGTGCATTCAGTTTTCACATATGGCTGCTCCATTTTGTGCTTTTTTGGGGACTAAAAGAAATATCATTTCTTTTCTTTTGTAAAAGGAAAGAAATAAATGATGACATGGTGTAACAGGTCGTGTGTTGTTGTTCATCTGAAGTTTCACTTTTAAGAACTGCTAAGGAACAGATGATTTTTACTATGTCCTGAATGATATGTAAAACCACAGAATTCAAAAGAGGGTCTACTTTCTTTTTCACATGACTGTATGTCATGTCTCAGTATATGGTTTTTTTTTGTTTTTTTTTACAAAACTCCCTAGTATTGAAAAGGAACAGGGTGTTCTTTATTTTTATGTTGTATTTATCTTGGGTGTTCTTTATTCTGAGAATTGAAGAAGCTTCTTGGATGAGAAGTGAAACGTTTTAGTTCCAAAGGTTTTATTTCTTTTAAAAAACACAAATATTTCATCATTCGTCAATCATTAAAACATTGAAGTACAATTTCTTTTGTATGCCCCTCCCTCCCTCCACCCCCCCAACCCTCCTCCTCCTCCCCCCCGACTTCCCAGAACCCGTACACGGTATGGATTTTTAACTAACACAGTCTAAAATATATTGAGAAAAAAGAAATAAAGAAATTAATGACATTCTACATTGACCTTAGCTTCTTCTTACTGAACTAACTTTAAACAATTTAAATCATTTCTGATCTTAAGCATAGGCTAACTGGAATTTCTTGGTCCCGTATTTATTTTGTATATAATCAGTCCATTTTTTCCAGTCTCGTTTATATCTCTCATTTGAGTGATCTTTAAGATATGCCGATATTTTAGCCATCTCGGCTAAGTTTGTGACTTTCAATGTCCATACTTGGATTGTAGGCAAGTCTTCCTTCTTCCAGTATTGCGCCACCAACAGTCTTGCTGCAGTTATTAGGTGCAGAATCAAGTTAGTCTCTACCACTGTAAAGTCAGTACATATACCTAGTAAAAATAACTGAGGAGTAAACTTTATCCTTCTTTTAAAAATATTTTGCATAACCCACCATATTTTTATCCAGAATGCCTTAACCTTTTGGCAGGTCCACCATATATGATAATATGTAGCATCGAGAGAACCACACCTCCAACATTTAGGCTGTACATTCGGATACGTAGAAGCCAACTTTTTGGGATCTAAATGCCATCTATAAAACATCTTGTAAAAATTTTCTCTCAGATTTTGAGCTTGTGTAAATTTCAAAACGTTTCACAAGAAGTGAAACGTTTTGAAAGAAAAAAAAAATGTTCAGTTGCCTTTTGGGGAAAAAAGCAGCGTTGGGACAACTATGACCTGGATGATTGATAATCCTCATAGACATTTATCCTGGATGGCATTTGTAGTTACACTGACCACCAGGAGGCACCACGAGATCAATTTTTTTTCTTTGAATTCAGTGCAATTCCCAGCCAAATGTCTGAATAACATCTGGCTCCCTGCATTTGGAGAGTCCCAATAAGGCTGAAAACAATCAAATGGTGACTCCTATCGGCCAGTGTTACTTCCTTTTATTACATGTACAATATCAAGCTTTACCCCCTGTCTTTCTTTCAGATGCTTGAGAGAGAGTGTGTGTGTGTCATTCGGTTTCATTTTCAATAAGCCAGTAAACTAGATGAGGTCAGGATATAATGTCAAGACAAAATCCAGCTAGAAAACCAAGGAGTCTACGAAATACCCTGCAAAATCTGCCCTGCCACATGGATAGGACAAACGAACAGGAGAATAAATTGCACGCATTGCAGAACCCAAGTATAGAGTAAGAAAAAAAGAGAACTTCCTCCCTTTTCCAGCACCTTAAAGCTACAAGACATGAAATTAATTTTGAAGGAACCAGGTTAATCTCCAAAACTGAACACTTCAACAAGAGAATAATTATGGAAGCTATTGAAATAGAGAAACACCCCCACAACATGAATAAAGTGACGATACCTTCCGCCAACCAAACATCTGGAAACCAGCCCTAGTCAACAAACGAGCCCCACCCACCACCCAGGCCGTTACAACATGAAACAACAATGGACACACAGCCAGCACCAATCAGCACCAATCAGCACCAATCTACCAATCATGATAAAACCACACGACCAATCATTCCACTTACTGAAACAAAGCCAGCACTCCATACCCCCCCCACCAAGATTTATAGAAAGGCGGCAGCTCCAATCACATTTTAAGCCCAAAACCCAGCCTGAAGATGGCAAGTGAGACCTCGCTGAAATGTTGCCAAGACAATCTCAATCTTACATGGGAAAAGATCCGAATACAACAAGACAGCATACATACATACATACACACAGTGTGTGTGTGTGATGTCAAAGCACCTGGTATGCTAGATATATAATTTCAGATTTTATATTTCAGATTTTATAATTTCATCTCTTGTGTTTTATGGAAATGTGGTGTGAATGCGCCATACGCTGATGACAGAAATAAAACTGGATTTCTTTGAAAAGAGCAACTAGGGAGGCCTCAGATGTTCCAATTTGATTTTTTTTACTCAACCTCCATCATATGATCTTGGCTAGGACTCTATCAGACTCTATGCTAATGGATACCTACAATTCCCACTTGGCCAGAATAAAGGTTTCAGGGTAGAATTTGAATTACACTCTGGCATAAGAATGGCTCACATTCATCAGAGAGGCAAAGTGCCAGTGGCCGACTTGAGGCAGCAGCTGTGCTCTTATGGCCTTCGTTACATGTGTTTCCAAGGCCCAAGAAAATATCCTCTCCCCCCTTCTTGTTTCATACTGCTCAGATAATATAACTGATTTGTTTTACTTTGGAAAGGAGAAAAGGGCCTGAGGGAAGATTTAAAAGGATAATATCATTTAATCAGAGGTGGTATTCAGCCGGTTCGGACCGGTTCGCCCAAACTGGTAGTGGAAATCATGTGGATGGGTGCCCACCAGTGGTGGGTTGCTAATCCCGTTCCAACCGAACCGGCAGCATCCTCGTGCACGTGCACAGTTCACGCATGCGTCTTAGTGCCTGCGCGATGCTCCAGCTGCTCGTGGAGAATCGCACAGGCGCTGTATGTGCCATCCAGCTGCTTGTGGAGAATCGTGCAGGTGCTGTATATGCCAGGCGCCTGCGTGGAAGCGCAGAAGTCTTCAAAGACCGGTAAGGAGCGCGGGTGGGCAGATGGGCCCTTCGCCGTTCCCAGAAGTTTCTTACTTCCAGGTTCGCCGACCAACCGGTTCACGGGGACTGCAGCGAACCGGTTGAAACCCACCCCTGGCGCACACCCACTCCAGCTCTTTAGGCCGTCTTATTTAAGCACATTTTCAAGTTGCGTGATCAAAGCTTATGCACGGAAGGCTGAGTGTGTGGACCCGTGCGTGCTCACATTTGCAAACTGGTAGAGAAAGCAAGTGAATACCACCCCTGCATCTAATGAATATTTGAACTTGCTGGTTATTTCAAAATAAAGTGGATGGGTAGAAAGGCAACATCAAAAAAAAAACAAAAAAACCCTGCCCATATCTTGTGATATAAGAACTTTTGAGAGTCCTCAGGAGCTATAAAAGAAGTTCTGGTTGACTTCATATGGGCGGTAGATAAAGGGCTCTCCATCCCTGTACTAAGGACTAACTGGTTGAATCAGGCCTCAGTAAAACAATGGAATAAATAACTGGTCAGGCATTGAGGAAAATACAATATATATTATTTTAAACAAAAACAATATATTATGTCCTTATTGTAATTCTGGAAATAAATGAACTATTACAGTGGATCAGCATGAGGGAGTTAGCGGTTATCCTTGCCAAGTATGCAAGATTGTTTGTGTTTTTTCTCTCCTTTGCAACAGGGAGGGATTTGCTTCACACAAACTATCCCAAAATAGCAATTCTGTAAGAGAAATCTGTCAGTCTTCAGTTGATGTTAACTGTTCCTCATCAAAGCCCACTTGGAAAAGTGGTATTTGAATCAAAGATCCCCACGAGTGCTTATTGGAAAGTGGTATTATTGTTAGCTCTCGCTGGATGGAACTTTAGATATGATGCAGGAAGCCATTGATTTAATCTTCTCTTCCATGTTGTTGATATTCTTCTGTAATTCAAATCAGCTCCACTTATGAGAATCATTTTGATCGGGAGAGTGGCATAAAAAGAATTAGTTGGAAAGAGAAGCGGGGAATGGCTGTAAAATAAAGACGCCGTCTATTTTGATTGTGAGGGAAGAGCATGCAGAAGGAGAAGCAAGTCCGTGGGACTAACTCAAGGTCCCTGCCATTTTGGTCCTTTATCACGCCCATCTTTCCCTTCATATCTCCAATTTTTGGAAGAAAATGAAAATTAAAGAGATGACAAGACTGAACATCGACATCTTAGGAATCAGTGAACTAAAAGGGACAGGAATGGGTGAATTTAATTCAGGTGACCATCAGTTCCCACTGTGACCCAACAATTGTGCGATCGACAAATAGCGCCGACAAAATAGCGCCAATTACAACACGACATCATAATCACGCCGACAACTTCAGCGTTGATAAAACCGCGACGACAAAAGCGCAATGATGACAACTGCACACCATGTAAAAGTAGTAGAAATTTATTATGTCAATAAATAATTTAAAAACTAAAAAAAAAAAAAGAATTAGTTCACTCATCTCTCTCTTCCTTTTAAAATCTTGGTCCAATCTTAATTCTCTCTCCCCCTTCTCTGTGTCTTCTTTAAAATCTATCTTCAAGTTTTTCCCCTTAGCGGCTCTTTAGAAACAACAGTAACAACTGTTAGTTTTACCATGACCTTGAGTTCATAATTTAATGTCTTATCCAGTCATCTCTAGTGTGGTTTCTTCCAGCAAAACTGGTCTTCAACAAGCTGGGTTGTAGGATGCACATCTGGAGGGCAACTGGTTAATTTATTTGATTGTTTTCTATATTGGCTTCTACCTAGCTTGCTCATAAGATACTACACTTGATCTTAGCCAAAAGGCCGAGAAGCTCATAAGATATTTTCATGACTGAGGTCTGAGTTGATAGATGCTTGACCTTGACCTTGATGTTTCCTGAACTTCTTTCAGATAAAATCTCAATAGTTTTCTCCTATGGAGAGAAAGAGAGGAAAGTATGCCCGATATGGGATACCTTATTTTCCCCAAAATAGAACGGAGTCTTATATTTTGGGGGGCTCCAAAATAAGTACTAGAGCTTATTTTTGGGAGATGTCTTATTTTTTTCTTCATGTATAGGAGACCCACTTATTCTGTTTGCTCATGGCTACAATGGACCAGGAGACTGCGTAGCACACTAGTGTCACCGCCAGGAGGCAGGGGTAGAATTGCCCCGTGTGCCCTACACAGGCTTACCTCACAGCCTCGCAGTCAAACCATCCACACCACAACATCTGCCTCATCTTGTGGCAGTGGCTCCAGCAGCTCCACCCAGCAGGACCCTGAGTGGCTGCTGGACAAATTCTGCTTGCTCTTGGCCGTAACAGAGCAGACAAGTTGAGAGACGATAGAATGGAGGGGATGAAGGGCCAGTGGGAGAATTGTCTTCACATCTCTCAGCTTTCCTACAGCCTGCACATCACATCATGATCGCCTGCATTCCCCCTACACCTCTGCCTCTGCCTGCTGGGTGGGTTTCTCGCCCCGTTCCAACCGAGCTGGCAGCGTCCTCGTGCACGCGCGCAGCGCACGCATGCGTACTAGCATCTGTGCGATGCTCCAGCTGCTCCTGGAGGATCGCGCAGGCGCTGTATGCATCCTGCGCATGCGTGGAAGCGCAGAACTCATCAAAACTGGGTAAGGAACGCGGGCGGGCGGGTGGGCCCTTCGCCGTTCCCGGAAGTTACTTACTTCCGGGTTTGCCGACCAACTGGTTCGCGGGGACCACAGCGAACTGGTTGAAACCCACCCCTGGTGTACATGCTCGTTCCGGTTGGGGCACTCGGTGCCGAAAAGGTTTGCCATCACTGGTATATAGGATTTACCTAAATAACTATCTACCCAGAGATCTTATGATGGAAATCACTTTAAAAATATCCCCATAGTTTAACAGAGGTAGGTGTGGATTTTTTTTTGCTACCAACTTTTTTTTAAATTGATTTGCACCTTCCCTCCCTTCACCAAAATCCACATGAGGTGGTAATCCACATGAGGTTCTTTAAGGACAGCTTGGAAAAAGATCTGATGTTGATCCGTTCACTTTTAACAAAGGTCTTTTTGAACAAAAACTTTAGGATCCTTATTCTAAGAGTCAATCATACTTCATTACTCCTAAAATCTGGAAACTGAATGCCACTGGCATGAGAATGCATTAGCTGATTTTCTGCAGTGCTGTCTATTTTGATATAATGCTGATGCTGTTATTTTTTGCAATATATTCCAACTGGCATGGGAGTTGAAGGCATAATTTTCATTACACGCTGCTACACCAGATAGCAAAAAGCAACAACCCTGATTAATCCTTGGATCTCACCCAATGGTGCAGCAAACTAATGTGGTTTTCAAAATGAAAATGAGTGCTGCCTCCTTCATTCAGAAGTGCAGTTAAGTAAAAGCCACAAAATAAATATGAGGGTCCTTTATTATTCATTGTTCCGGTAGGATTTTTCTTTTCTTTTCTTTTTTACCTTTAAATTAAAATGTTTGTGAACTCTGAGGAAGGACCCTTTCTTATTAATATTGCTTTGTATATTGGAAAAGCTGTAAACTGAAGAACAAATTGGGCCTTATTTTTATTCTGAGGTGATGCATTGTCTTGGCAGCAGCAAAGAATAACAGTAAATGAAATTTCCCCAAGAGAAGTTGTCCACAGAACCTGAGCAGGCTAGTTTTGTAAAACAAAGAAAGTTCTAGCCAGCAGATTTCAGCTGCCCTTGGACTCTTCCTCGTGGCTGAGGTAAACTATTAAATCCACCAGTCTTTGGGCAGAAAATTATGTCAGCATAAATTCTGCCATCTCAAATGCAATCTTTATTTACCAGACAAGCAAATGGTGCCATCCTTATAGTTATTTAAGCCAAGTTTATTTATTAAATTTTTATGCCACTCATCTCCCCTCCGTGCAAGCGAAGTGCACTCACATTTACGAACCAGTAGGGAAAGTAAGCGAATATCACCCCTCATATAGTGTCATTAAAGCCAGAATGCAGTACGATATATTACATTATGGTCTTGCTTCAAAAAACTGTGAAAACTGCAGTGGCATGACATGATCCTAGGAGCATTGTTGTCAAGTGGGAGAAATCAGGAAATCTAGGCAGTTCAAATGAATATAAAGGTTTATCGCAAGCTGAAGGTCTCTACAAGAATCTGAACTACTAACAGTCAAAAGCAAATTGGCAGTAGATAAAAGTCAATGGAATTCAAGGTGGGCTGAACTTAGATCTCTTCTGGGTGTGAAGGAACTTGAGATTGATGACATGTTTGACCCCTCCTTCAGACTCAGCCTGGTCATCTTCTACATCTGCCAACTGTTCCTCTGATGGTGACAGTACTAGCAGCACTAGCAGAAGAATGCAGCAATATTTTCTGGTTAAAATCAACCACTTCTCCCCTATATTATCTGGTCATTCCACATGCTCCAGTAGGTTGAATACACTTCAGATCCTTTCCCTGAAACAGTACCACCGATGGGATCCAGGAGGCATAGCTCTTCTCTGGTAGCACCTGTCCTCTGGAATGATCTCTCCTGTTTCCTGAGCAGTGACGTGCGGTGAGGTTTATGGCTGATGAGGCAGCAATTTTTTTAGACTTGTGGACTTCAACTCCCAGAATTCCATAGCATAGGCATGCTCAGTTCTGATTTAAAGCAACAGCATTTGTTTTTCTCCTTGCTAAATAAGTTTCCTTCTTTCTTTTTCTTTTTCTTCTCCCTTCTCCTCCTTCCTCCCTCTCTCCCTCCCTCCCACCTCTCTCAAACACACACACACACACACACACACACACACAAAGTTGCACCAGGAGGATGAAGTTTGAATTCCTCCCCCTCCCTCCGACCCACATGTACCTTTTCCAGCTGTTTCAGAGAGGATTTCAACTCTGCTCTTGCCTGTCATCATGAAAAGAAAAAAAAATGTAAAAGGAAAAGGCAAGAGCTGAGGTCAGGCTGAGCTAGTTGTTGCCAGAGTCACCGTGGATGACTTTGCTTAATTGTTTAAAAAAGCCTCTAAAAAAGCACCCGCTACAAGAGGAGGCAGGAGAACGACGTGCCTCATCTACGTCAGGAATCTTTCGGCTTTTAACCCTTGCTTAACTCTGCTCGAGTGATCATAAAAAGTCAGACTAGATGAGGCACATCGTTCTCCTGCCTCCTCCTGCAGAGGGCACTTTTTTAGAGGCTTTTTTAAACAGTTAAGCACTAAGCAGAGTCATCCATGGTGACTCTGGCAGCAACTAGCTCAGCCTGACCTCAGCTCTTGCCTTTTTCCTTTTACATTATTTTTCTTTTCATGATGACAGTGGTGAGGCTCTGCCTCCCCTGCCTCCCCTGCCTCCCCTGACTGCACGTCCCTGTTCCTGAGATATAACTGGCTCCAACCCTATTGGCTTTCAGAAAAGCAGATTAAAAACTTTAGATTTTTGGGGGGGAAGATAGGAGGATTGATGTTTTCTCATTTGGAGAGGAAGGCAAATTGCCTCCTAATGTATTGGGCTTTGAACTAAAATTGTTTTGTTTTGGACTTGTGGTATGCTTCCAGGGTTGCAGTGCCTGAAGCGAGCAGATATTATATGCATATGGGCATATGTACTGTATATATGTATATGTACATACGTATACATATATACATATCTGTTCTGACCCCCCCACCTCCGTCCAGGAATGAAAGCCGAGACAAACGTAAATGAGAATGTTTTTTAATAAGTCCAGACTCTCATTGGCTGAAAGCCAAATCAACAAAGAGATAAGCACTTTGGCAGCAAGTCCTACAACCTTGGCAGCAATGCAAACAAACTCTGGCAGCAATCCAGCCTGCCAAATTTGTTTCTCGTTAGTCCCTAACGTTGACTTCTGCAAGAAGGGCATGGCACAAGCAGTCTCTTTTATAATCTGAAGAGGAGCTTAATGAGCATCAGCTGAGCATAATTACCTCCTGTAATTACGTAGTTGTTCTTGACGCTGAGTAACCCTTCGACAGCGTGCATCCCGGAACAACTCACAGGTGGTTTCTGGATCACTCTCCCTTGCCTCCTCCCCACTGATCCAAGGTTCAGGCGCCACCTGGTGGCCAACCAGTCTCTCTGCGCCCTGCTCAGAGTCGGAACCCTGTCCAGGCTCCTCCACATCCTCCAGGGCCGACTCATAAGGCCCCTCGCTGTCGGAGTCTGGTGGCAGCTCCAACGGCTCCTGCCGGGCCACAACACATATCTATATAATATCTGCTGTCTTTAACTATACCCCCTCTCCCTCCAAAACAATTTAGGCTGTAACAGGAATTACATTGGCTCCATAAGAAGGGATTGGTTGCTTAGCCTATGGTTTGTCAGCCTAGAGAGGTAGCAATGCAATTCAACTCCAGTTACAATCATTGTGGGTGACACTTCTAGTTATCCATGCCTACCTTTTGTTGCATTTGCTGCTACTGGGTGTAGATGCTGGTGTTGATATTTAGAACTTAATGCCACCGTTTCCTAAAAGTGGTTCTAGGTAAGGCAGTTCAAGTTTTCTATATCTTAAAAGACTTTTGTTGTTGGTGATGTTGGTGTGTCCTTCTTTCTCTGGTCCAGTGGTGGGATTCAAATATTATTTTACTACCGGTTCTGTGGGCGTAACTTGGTGGGCTTGGCTTGGCTTGGTGGGCATGTCTCGGTGGGCATGACAGAGGAAGAATACTGCAAAATCCCCATTCCCTCCTCACTCTAGGGGAAGGATACTGTAAATCTCCATTCCCTCCTGATCAGCTGGAACTCGGGAGGCAGAGAATAGATGGGAGTGGGGCCAGTCAGAGGTGGTATTTTCCGGTTCCCCCAACTACTCAAAATTTCTTCCACCGGTTCTCCAGAATACCACCTCTGCTCTGGTCCCTCTCTCTGTCCTTCCCCCACTCTCTTTCTCTCTCCTTCCCCCACTCTCTTTCTCTCTCCTTCCCCCACTCTCTTTTTTTCTCCTGCTGTCTGAATAGCTATTTATTGGAATATATGACAGTTTAAATGGCTCTTGTCAACAGCTGCTCACTTAGGAAAGGGGCAAGCTTTGCTTATGGTGCCATAATGAAAACCGATCTCTGAAGAAAAATCTTTTACAATATGAAGCAATATTTCTAATGTGTAGTAGGCAAAAGGTTGAAAACTATTCAAATAAATGCATCCAATAGATCTGTGTGGAACGCAATGCTGAACTTCTTTTCCATTTAGTCTTTGAAGTACATTTTTTCTCTTAGTTTCATGTAATAATTTGCTACAGATAGTCCTCGACATGATCACAATTGAGCCCAAACTTTCTGTTGCTAAGGCATTTGTTAAGTGAGCTTCGTCCCATCTTATGATTTTTCTTGCCATTGTTGTTAAGTGAATCACTGCAATTAAGTTAGTGACACGGTTGTTAAGTGAATCAGGTTGCAAAAAGTGATCACATCACCCTGGGGTACTGCAACCATAAAAAATATGAGCCAGTTGCCAAGCATGATCCTGTGACCATGGGAATGCTGCAATGGTCATAAGTGTGAATGATGGTCATAAGCCACATTTTCAATCTCTTTGTAACTTCAAATGGTCACTAAATGAATTGGTGTTAGCCTTTGAACTATATATTGCCTTTTTACACAGAAACAGCTGCATTAGTTTGAAGTTGCAAAAGTAAAAGAAGTAGGTCTTGAAAGATGAGCCAGAAATGGATTATAGTTTTAACTCCTGTAGATAACAGACCTCTTCATCAGAAGCAAAGTGCATGATCCTGAAAAAGAAGTTATATAAATTACGTCTTGGAAACACAGCCAAAGGCAATTACCAAAATACAGCATCGATTTATAAGAGAGTAGTTAGAAACGATACAGACTTCCTTGCACGGATGGGCCAATACCAAGTTTTTCCCACTTATAAGTAAAGGTGGATGTGGGAGATTAGAGGCCTCTGCTTTAGCTAGCATGACCTCATTGACTCTGGCATTTAATCAAATCAACCCAAAGCATCATAAAAGAAAAAGCAAGTGGATAAAAAGTATGATTAGAAACTGAAATGGGATTCTTGTCTTTAAAATCCAGAGCTCGGTCGGGTTCAGCAGAATTTGGTTGCCAAAGCCCTCCGGTTCGGCAATCCCTAGATATGTTTTTACCTTGGTTCCTGTTGTGGCCTGCCAGTGGCCCATAGAGCTGGCAGCAGATTCAGACAGTGAGGAGATTGGGGAGGAACATGGGCCAGTCTTGGAGTCTGGGGAAAGCTCTGATGAAGGTTTTGTGTTGGCGGCAGAAAAGAGACAGAGCCTTATGCCAGTTATCAGCTGCCTTCAGAGTCAGACACCACTGAGTCAGATGAACAGCTGAAGCTTGTCCCCAGTATGCGCATGTGCAGAGTTGCCAGACGAAGGGAACAGCTAAAGAACACAGGTCAACTTGGGAGTAAGGCCACAGGTGGACGATGAATGGACCTCCCAAAAAGAGGAGCGAAAGGGGAGTGGAATTTGCAGGAGACATTAGTTCGCTTAATTGGTTCGTGACTCTCCGAGGCTCCTTGCCAAATTTTGCAGATATCTGGCAGCTCTCCAAGCCGAGTAAGGTTTGTAAATCCGCCCTTGAAAGACTTTGCTGGATATGAATGAGCAGAGTTTACAGTAACTTAATAAAAGTTTTTTGTCAGGACAAGGAGTTGCTTCGTGTTTTGGGGAAGCCGACGTCAGAACAGTTCCAAGTGTTGAGGGATAAATTCTCAAACATTCATTCTCTCAATAATGTCACCTCTTCCTTAGGAGCCATTTTCTCATTGCCATCTGCTAGCATTCAAATGTGGGTCAGGGGTGAAATGCTACTGGTTCGCCCGAACTGGTAGTAAAAAATGCTTTAAAAAAGTAAAAAAAAGAGGTTCCACGATCTTGCGGCACAGCTGATTGTCACAGCTGATTGTTGGAACCTTTTTTTAAACCTTTTAAAAGCATTTTTAAAACTGCCTATTCAGCTATTCGCCCGAACCGGTAATAAAAATGTTTTAAAAAGAAGGTTCTGACAATTGCACGGCACAGCTGATTGTCACAGCTGATTGTGTGTGAGATTATGTGTGAGTCAGTGGTGTAGCTTTTGTGTTATTTTGTGTAAAGTGTGATAGTTATTTTTGAGATCTCTGCGACCCTGTGAGGTTTCTCCTTGTTGCACCAAGCCACACCCACTTGATCACATGACCACCAAGACACACCCATCCAGTCACATGACCACCAAGCCGGCCCACCAAGCCATGCCACAGGACCTGTAGAAATTTTTTTTGAATTTCACCACCGTTGTGGGTGATAGTAACTCCTGCAATTCCTCCTCCTGAGTGAGGTGTTAGTACAACCTTTCAGCTCGCTGCCCTTAAATTGTGCGGGCTGGCTTCCAGAATACATGCTGCCAGAGGAATTCTGGGAGTTGAAGTCTACATAACTGGCTGACATCTAGGTTGGAAAAATACGTTTCTGTGTTCTGCTTAGTATATCTTAGTATAATTGAACTTATATCAATAACATTTTGCAATGGATGCTGGTAAGTATATGTTGCCGAACCTGCACCAAAGTCTTATTTCCATTGCTATGATATATCTGTTTCCACTGCTGAGTGTTGCTTTCCCTTCTTATCTTTTAAAATCTTACACATGCTTGACATTGCCAGCTCAAACTGGCAAATTGAATAGGATAGCAATTTTCAAACACATCCAGCAAGGTGTCAATACCTCACCATTTATTTTTAAAGTGAGCAACTTTATTTCTTTATTTCCATACACGTGTTTCCATTTTCAAAGAGTAAGGAATATAAGGGTTGAAACGTCTCAAGTTTTATTGACACTGGAAAAGAACAACAAACACTGTTGCATCAGAATGAACCAGTGCCAAGTTTGGAGTGCCTGAAATAATAAGAAAAAATAATTCAAACAGACGAGCACCTGCCAAATGACGCCCCAGATCTAAACAACTGTTGATAAGAAAGACAAAAAAAGAGGGTTCCTGATCCATTGCATACCTGAAAACAGCAGAAGAGAAGAGAAAGAATGAGACAATCACCTAATATAAAGACCTGCAAATAGAATGACAATGGCAAAATAAAGATAGTACTAATAATAATAGTGACCTTGGGAGCAATCTCAAAACATCTGGACCAGCATCCGAACACCATTAGAATTGTCAAAATCACCACCAGTCAATTGCAGGAAGCAAGTTTACTCACCTGCTACAATGATGCTTTTAATACAATCAAACAACATTTGTCTATCTCAGGTCGTTGGGAATGATTTGGTAGGTAGACAAAAATGCCAAAACCAGTTTAAAACATTTAACTGACTGTGAGACTAACCATAATAATAATAATAATATGGAATGGCTGAGTAGAGGAAAAGGGAGATAGAGAGAGAGAGAAAGATAAGAGGGAGAGGGAGAGGGAAGAAGAAGAAGAGAAAGAAGAGGGAAGAGGAAGAGGAAGAGGAAGAGGAAGAGGAAGAGGAGGAGGAGGAGGAGGAGGAGGAGGAGGAAGAGGAAGAGGAAGAGGAAGAGGAAGATGAAGAGGAAGAAGAAGAAGAAGAAGAAGAAGAAGAAGAAGAAGAAGAAGAAGAAGAAGAAGAAGAAGAAGAAGAAGAAGAAAGAACTTATTTCATGTCTGGAGATTGTGTCCTGCTTCCCACTGAAACATGTTCTTAGTGATTGAAAGAACATACAAGGAGCAAATGTTCAAACAGCATTTGATATATTTTTTTAAAAAAACCTCCTTTCTTCCATGGATGCCACTTTCAACAACCTGAATACTCTATGTGCTTAGTATTAACTTGTCTGGTACATATTCTTGGATCAAATTTTGGTGATATAAGTAGGTTTCTGACCATACGTAATGAATGAATAGGTGCCAGGTAACACTAGTCCAAATATTTACTGCTTTAAAAAGAATAAGGGACTGACAGTGCTGCAATTATCACTTTCTCTGTATCAGTTATGATTAGCCTCTTTGTGTTGATCTCACTGTGCCAGCGTGCTTTTGATATCTTTCTGCTAGGTAATTAACTAACGATATTGCAAGTAAGCCTTAATTTTGACCCAAACAAGTCCTGTCCAGAAAAGGTCAAACTTTGCAAATGAGCCCTGGATTTTCCTGAAGCTAGTGATGAAGATCTCCTCTGGAGTCACCCAGCTTGCTAACAACTGTTGCCAAATTTTTTAGTACCCCATACATCCATGATTAATGGCAGCAAAGCATAGCATCCCACAAAAGCATGATTATGGTTATTCTTCAGGGTTATGCCAAGTGTGACATCTCAGAAAAACAAGAGAAAAAGTAAAAATAATAGTTTTGTCTTAACAATTTCTGACAAAGTTCTCTTTAAGCTGAGCTGGAACACTTTCTGCAGGTTCATCCCAACTTGCTATTTTTGTGTTGTCCTTTTCTCATTCCTGTCTTAATAGATGTCCAGAAAAAATATTTTTAAAAAATATTGTTGTAAAGACCTTGAAGATATATAGTTGAAACTTGGCAAGCTTAATGTCCTATAAAGAATGAAGCATTCCTATTATTTTCATCTTATTCTGCTAAAAATAAAGCAGTGGCAGGCTTTTAAATGATTCCCTATTATGTCTTGTGGATTAATCTTCTCTCCCCTCACAACCATTTCAATTCTGAAGCTGCTTGAATCAGATAACTTTGTCCTTGAATCTCAAAGGACAAATTCAGCTTGGATCATGTTCTCCTTGAACTTCAATTTTTCACTAGAATTGAAGTACTCTTGATTTTCCTAGGTCTTGAAGGTACCAGTGTGGCCATTTACCTCCTCCCCAAATTTGCAAATCATCTGCCAGGTCTTCTGGGGGATGTCTACAGAAGCAGAGATGATGACTGCAGCAAAGACTAAACAACTGATGAATACACCAGTTCCTTGTAACTTCTCCAGACAAAGAGAGGGCGGGAGTTGCCTATATGAACTGTAGTGAACTGGCCCTCCAAGGCAATCACAGAACAGTGGCTTTCTATGGTTTTGGTGCCAGTGGTGGGATTCATTTTTTTAACTATCAGCTCTGTGGGCGTGGCTTGGTGGGCATGGCATGGCTTGGTGGGTGTGGCTTGGTGGACGTGGCATGGGAAGGATACTGTAAAATCTCCATTCCCTCCCCACTCCAGGGGAAGGTTACTGCAAAATCCCCATTTCCTCTGATCAGCTGGGACTCGGGAGGCAGAGAATAGATGGGGATGGGGACAGTCAGAGGTGGTATTTACTGGTTCTCCAAACTATTCAAATTTCTGCTACCGGTTCTCCAGAACTGGTCAGAACCTGCTGAATACCACCTCTAGTTTGTTCACCATGAAATGAAGGGATTAACCATCTTCTCATAACAGCAACAGAACCTTTGAAAGAACACTAAGTTCACAAATCTCAACTTTCTAATCAGTTTTTTGATATAATCTTCATTTTAAAACTATTAGAGACCTTCATCGTGACAAGTCTGAAAAGTCATTGGAAATTTTATCTTCAACTCTGGACAAAGAAAAAATCGCCTGTTAAACTGAAGAACTTAAATAATTTGAAATGAACAGCAAAAAGTGATTGAGATTTTGATCTAAGAAAGTTATAAACCAATTGAGGGTCCAGATAAATTTGAAATATTAACTTTTTATTAAAAGTTTTTGGAATTAATTATAAAAAATAAGCTTCTCTTGGGAAACAGACTTATTTTTTCTGTCCTGGCTAATAACATTAAAAGAGATTTTTGAAGATCTCTTTTTACCAGAAATTGGTAATTACGATATCAACACTGCAGTAATAATAATATGTGCTTTTATGGATAGACTTGTTCAAAAATTGTTCATGAAAGAATGACAGATTTTGAACAAATTTTATCTGACAGGCAAAAAGTACTGAAAGTGGAACTACAAGATGTTGCTTTGGAACAGCTTTTGTCAGTAAAAAAGATGTCAACATCCCTTGGCTTTTTAGATTGTGTCCTCTAACTTTTTCCATATTTAAACATAATCCTGATCACTTCCCATAAGAGATCACTTGATCTCAGCTCCCCTGAAAGGGATGATGAAGCATTTTTTTCATACTTTGTTGTTGTTACAGAGGTAACCTGCTTGTTTAAATAATTTTGCTTTTCAAAAACACGTAGGATTGGTATAACATTCTATACATTCAGAGTGTTTATCAACTCTCTTTTCCCTCATATTTCAAATCTCAGGTGTAACCTGTAATGTTTCAAAATAATAAAGATTGCCTTTCTTAACGTATTTAGCAATAGCCATTTTAAAAGGCCCTCATTTTAAATTTCTTGGCAATTATAACTTAACAATGGTGCTTTATTGGCTATGGAACAAAGTTTAGTAGCTATCTTTATTATCTCCCAGACCAAAAAGGTACGACAACAAGTCTTCCTTTAGCAACTAATCTTTAAAAGCAGGCTGGAAACATTGCTACTGTAATGGAATTCTCTGACTCTGGGAATGAGAATGGATGTTTTCAAAACAACATAGAACAAGAACAGATGGACTTTCAAATTTTCTAAATAGGTAGCCAACTCTCTCTCAAATCAAGATTGTTAGAAGGAAGATGAAAGATATCAAGGAAGACCTACCTCAGCCCACTTGCTGATAAAAATGGAGCTTAAGCATACTTATAACCAGTTCTTAAGATTTTGTAACCTTTGTTAAAATTGTAGGCACCTTTTGCTTACAATAAACCTGGCTAATAATGCTTTGTAAGAATCTTTTTTTATTACTCCATAGGAGCCCTGCAGTATTTTTATAGAAATACTTGATGGGGTAAATTATATAAGGAGAAATGAAGTCTTAGGTTATAGAAGTATGGGAAGCGCCCCCCCCCCCAAATGAAATATTTAATGGAATATTAAAAGAGGCAGATTTCCCCAAAGAAGAAATGGAGAAATGTGTTCTTAAACACAGAAAGCAGCCCCTCTCTCCCTGCCATAGGAAAACAGCCACAAGCAGAAGAAACTGGTCATTTGGAATGGAGATTTTGTATCCCTTCAGAAAGACTGGGCCAATCTATTCATAAACAAAATGCCTTCAGCTCCAAGTTCCCACAGAAGGCTGGAGTTGATGGGATTTTTTAAAAAAAATAGAAATAGAAAGACTCCTAAAAGCTACAATCCCCCACTCAAATTCTTATGACAGAACATGACCTTTAGACATAATAGGATTTACCCACCATCATTAGAATAGCAAAAGACACAAGGCTCACAAGATTGGACAACCCCCTGGAGCATCTCAATCACCAAGCCCAGAATCCTATAAAAATCCACCCATTCAACCAGCTAATTGGTCAGCCACCCCCAGAAACATGATGCTGTTACTGAAGTTTCTGGAAATCAAATAAACAGAGGCCTTCTTTTCTTGTAGCCAGCCTCCATTTTATTTCCAGCGTCCTTCTCCCAGCTTCAAACCAGACTGGATTTTTCTTCCAACAGAAGATAGACACTATTATGGTTCACATTTATTTGAGATTTATTTATCAAATCTGGCAGCAAAAATCCCAGGACTACTAAATCACAGTAAAGAGGGAGTTTTTTTATGGCTTTTTGCTGCCATCCAATGGTTTTCTACATTTTTTCATAACAGAGTGAATGATTGATGCAAGTCCCCAGAGAACTTCAGGGGTGAATGGAGACTTGGATGTAGGTCTCTCCCATTCTAGTCCGATGTTGACACTTATACAGAATAATGCAGGAAGCAGAATAGTTAAAATAGTGTTTGTTCATTCCCCCAACAGCATCTTATTAGAGTTATAATCATTGCCGTAATGTATACAAATTTATTAGCTTACTTAATAAGCATTCATATTTTTCTTTTGCTATTACAGATAACTTCTAATTACTCTCCATTTTAAATTTTAAAAAGCAGGCTGGTTTTTCTTTTCAGATTGGCTTTTCATATGTGTTGTCCATTAATTTTCAACAGAATACATTATTAATGCCTTGTGACTATGGTTCTATAATAATGATACAAAAGCGCTCAATGAATGAACAAATAATAAATAAAAATGTATATGGGGTGATTTTACATTATTTTATGTCGTGATATTATTTAATTATGTTTTAAAGGCAGAAAAGAAGTAGAAGCAGAAAAAAGGACCACATCATTTTATTTTATTAAATTAAATTCGATAGCATATTTGTTCATAAGAAAAATGCCTTCTTTTTATGGATATCAGTTTCAAAAACGAATGTGTCTTTTAGTGCTAGGAATGATTTAATAACAGATTGGACTGACAGAATATTTCCAAAATGCTTCAGATTTTTTCCTGTGAAAAAATAAGATATTTTTAATCTGCCATATAGAGGAAAAAAGGACCATTGCCTCTCTGCTTTTTAAAAGAAAAGAATCTGCTGGAACTTTGAAAAAGCAAAGAAATGATCTTTTGGCCAGGGTAGTCCAATTTGGGTTCACAAACAAAAGGGCGAATGACAAAAGCACGCCCGACTAAACTCCGGTGACAAACCGCAAGTTCTAAAGCGCACCAACGAATGAGCACTGAAGCGTGGCGACAACAGTGTGGTGACAGAAGCGCGCTGTAAACCTAACCCTAAACCCTAACCCTAACCCTAACCCTAATCCTAACCCTAAACTTAATCTTAACCTAACCCTAACCCTAACCCCCTAACCCTTACCTTACTTAAATCACGCTTCTGTCGCCGCGCTGTTGTCGCCGCGTTGATGACATCGTGTTGATGATATTGTGGTTTTAGAGCCGGCGCGCTTTTGCCGTGCGCGCATTTGTCGATCATGTCCAATTTGCTCTTCTGGTGAGAAAGAATTGGGCTAATAAAAAATTGACGGCACAATGAAAATTTTTTTGTCACAGGCAAAACGATATAAATATGAGGCTAGGGTTTTTATAGATGCAAGGATCAGAAAGCTTGGATTTAATATAAAGATTCCTGAAATAAATGAAAGAGGAACTTTCCCTGAGTTTAGCATTCAACGTCATGAATATAAAGTTAAGGAGAAAGATAATTTCTTTTAAAAAATTCAAAGCCAAGAAATGCAAAGTTAAGCTATTTTTAAAAAACGTATCTAGAAACTGAAGTTCTACTTTTTCTATGAAGAAAATGGATTTTTCCCTTTCTTTACTGATGCAGTTGGCCAAACCAAGAAACTGATAAGAGTATATCCAATTGTTGGCTTTTTCTTCAAAAATAAGCCAATTATATCAGGAATGTGCCTGGTAGGAACTAATGTGCCAACATTTGTCTTGCAATTTTCTCCAGCATTTTCTTCTCCCATGGAAAGGGACTTTGCATATCTTTCTTAGTGTCAGAATGCTTTGAGGATTTATTTTCAATTCTTGAATGCTGGAGTTTTGGATGCTTTTGGATTTGGTTGCTGGCAATGCTGTAGGCAATGTCTGTTTATGGAAGCAGAATTATCCTTAGAGGCCATTTTCAATTTCTCTTGGTGATTTATAAATATTCTTAATTGGGGGAGACAGAAGAGGGTGCTGTAATTGCTAAAGTGGCTCCCTCAACACATCTTTTCATTTGTCTAAAGCCTTCTTGGCTGCCCACCTATTCTAAGCTGAAGGCTCTTCCTCATGTCTCCCTAGCTGCAGCATAATTATGCCATGGTACCCATTTTTTTCTGGAAAGCCTTCATGAAACTATCTTCCTTTTATCCCCAGCCAAAAGCTACCACAGTTTAAGGTAATTTTTAACTGTACTGAAATTAAAATAGTGCAGTCCTTCTAATTCCAATGTGTTTTTTTCTTGTTGTAGTAGTAGATACAATTCAGCATGTTTGATTTACAAGGTGCTTGCTAATGTGGTCAGAGATAGAATCTGCCCAGGTCTCTGATAGCTACTTTAGGCTAGTGTTAGCATCTTCTCCCTTCTGAGAACTTTCATCCAGGGCAATATAGCTTGGACTGCAGGAGGAACCAAACACCTGTCTTTGCAGACATATATGGCTATGCTTCTGACCATTACTTCCATCACAGTTGTCAGATGTCACAAGAGCTGACTTACCACTCTTTTAAAAGAATGGTAGAGATATTTCAAAATAACTTGCACTGTTTTCATGAGTTTAACATTCTTCGGAGAGTGCCGGTCCAGAGGTGATATTCAGCAAGTTCTAACCTGTCCTGAAGAACCAGTAACAGAAATTTTGAGTAGTTCAGAGAGACAGGAGCTGACGTTGCAATGGTACACTGTGCGATCTCGGAGCTCTGAGATTGCAGTCAATTTTTTTTTGCCAGTGGACGGTCATTTTGGACATAAACCATCCCAAAGAGATGGTGACAGGGAAGAGTACGTCTTGTTGATCTCAGGGACACCGCAAAGTCCCTGATTAATCCAAGAGAATCTCTTCTTGCCGGTGACAAAAGCGCAGCCAAAAGCTGCTGAGGTTGAGACAGCTCCGCAACAGGAGGAAAGCGGAAAGAGAAAGTGTGTCCATCTGGTGAGGAAATTTTATGTTATAAAATCTTCCCCCCAAAAAATCAAAGCTAAATTAAACTTGCAAAGAAAAGAAAATAAGCAGCGAAATTAAGCTATATTGGACAGAGTGTTATCCTTTTTTTTTGGATGAAAGTTTTGCAAATATTTCTTACTTTTAAAAGTGAAAGTATTGGTTTTTCTTCTTCTATTTCTTTTTTTACCTATGGATTAAATCTTTTTCTTTATTTTTATAATATTGGTTTGGATGGTTTTTTTCCTCTTTATTTGCTCCATTTAAGAATTTGTTTCTTTTAAGCTTGGAATATAAAGAAGATATAAAGGAATATAAGAGGGTAGTAACATCAGAGGGAAAAGAAGTTATACTGCCACTTGGAGGTTGAAGGTTGAGTCCTGGAAATATTGCTTTCTCTTTTTCTCTTTGATCATTTTGACTTTGCACTTCAAAGGCTTCAGTTTTACAGAAGAGATAAGGAGAAGAGCATGGGTTGTTTATACAGGTGATCTTTGGATGCTTCTTTGTGCTCTACAATGGGGCTGCCCTTGAAGAGCATCCGGCGACTTCAGCTAGTGCAGAACGCAGCCGCGCGAGTGATTGCGGGTGCACCTCGATTCACCCGCATAACACCTATCCTCCGCGAGCTGCGCTGGCTGCCTGTCGATCTCCGATGCGCTTCAAGGTGCTATTAATCACCCATAAAGCCCTACATGGCAGTGGATCTGGATACTTGAGAGACCGCCTTCTGCCAATTACATCCCTGCGACCAATAAGATCCCATAGACTAGGCCTCCTCCGTATCCCATCGGCCAGCCAGTGTCGGCTGGCAACCACAAGGAGGAGGGCCTTCTCAGCAGTAGCCCCGACCCTTTGGAACGAGCTCCCCGTAGAGATTCGTACCCTCCCACCGTCCAGGCCTTCCGCATAGCCTTGAAGAACTGGCTCGCCCGTCAGGCCTGGGGATAAGGATAGTTGCCCCTCCCGAATGATGAATGTATGTTGCCTACCATTTTATATGTTTCTATCTTGATGTCTGTATTCCCTTTCCCGGTTTTATGTGAGCCGCCCTGAGTCCCCTCAGGGAAAAGGGCGGCCTACAAATTCTAATAAAACTCTAAACTCTAAACTTCTTTGGCAGCTGGAGAGAAGTGAAAACAAAACCTTGTTTTGAAACTAGAGTGGCAGTGTTTACTAGTTGGAAGAATGGCACAACACCAAAAAAACCATAACATTACAACAGATTATGTTTGAAATTCAAAAATTATTAGAAACAACAGAGAGAATTGAGAAGAGATTGGAAAAATAGATTGTAATGCAGCAAAATTTGATGGAAAAATTTAAGATATCCAGCAAATGGAAAAAGTGGAGGTTAGAGTCCTAAAAACCCAAGGGAAAAATGAACAAAGAGGCAAGATAATTGTGGATACTGACAGTGAACTGAGTGTGGTTGGAGATGGAAAGAGTGGAACATGGAAAGGGAAGATAGATGGAAAGGAGCTCTACCCCAGATTTCAAGGTATAGAAGAAGAAAAAAGAGAAGAATTGATGGATTCAAGGAGAGATACTTGACAAAATCACTACTGATAACCAAAGATAAGCTAATTAAGGAAGCTGATGGAGGGTCTCAAGGTTTTACAAGATATGTAAAAAGCAATAAGTTGCGAAGAGAAGTCCACACAAATTTGATTAAGGAAATAACCAGAACTAATTCCACAAATGGCAAAAGACATAAGACTGCACTATTACTGGAAAGACACAGGTTGAGATATGAAAACTAATAAGAAAATATTAGTCAAATTTAGTTAAATTAGAGCATTGTTAAAATGAAGTTATAATGGATATTGTTAGATACATTATTTATAATGATAACAATGTACACATATGTATTGGTTTGATAAGAGGAAATTTGGTATAAATTCTAAATGGTGATCATTTAGTTAAACTAAGACCAAAAAAAGAAAAGAAATGATGACGGATATTGTTAAATAAATGATTGATAATGATAATAATGTAATATTTGTATTGACATGATAAAAGGGAATATCTATATATAATTATATATATATATATATATATATATATATATATATATATATATATATATATTATATATATATCACTAGGCTAGACAAGTGAGTCACTTCAAGGGTAGGATCTGTAAAAAAGAACACTGGAAAAATTTTTGGAATCAACATTTTTCTTGTACAGTACAAAGTCACAGAATGTAGTCCAAATTACATAGACAATGTAAGGATCCATTTAATTTTCTATTGTATAATTATATGACCCTGCATGGTCCTCGGCTTATTTTGCTCTACTTTCTTCATACCAGCCAAAGAAACAAACTCTATTCCCATATGCCACATTCCAATCTAGGCATTATTGTCATGTATTCATTCTAGAAATGGCACTTTTTGATGCTATGTCATCATTCTGTTAAACTTAACCCGGTAAAGCTGAGTGTTCTTTAGCAGAAAGGTGAAAATAAGGGCTACACTAAGAAGGATAACTTTTTGGTGCCCTGGATAATTCAGTTCTCCAGAAACCAAGAGACACGTACAGTTGAAAGTGAAGAATGTGAAGAAAAGTGAATTTGTGAAACTCCATTTCTGAGAAACGATACAATACAGCAGAGAAAACAATAGGGGGTGATTTATAGTTTAAAAATGATGAATTAGCTGACCAGTAGAGACAATGAGAACAAGAAATGTATAAAAGGAGTAAAATGTAGAAGAAATACATTGTTTGGCTGACAGGGTTAGCAATGGAAGGCTCCCACAATCCAAAGGGGGGAGAGGAATAAAAAATCAGCAAACTTGTGAGACCACAGTAACCTCATAGTAATCGTATAACCGTAGCCAAGGTGGTGCAGGTGTTAGAGTGCAGTACTGCAGGCTACTTCAGCTGACTGTTAGCTGCAGCTCAGCAGTTCAAATCTCACCAGGCTCAAGGTTGACTTAGCCTTCCATCCTTCTGAGGTGGATAAAATGAGGACCCAGATTGTTGGGGGGCAATAGGCTGACTTTGTAAACTGCTTAGAGAGGGCTGTAAAGCACTGTGAAGAGGTATATAAGTCTAAGTGCTATTGCTATTGCTCTAGGAAATTCTAGTGTGTCCAGAATATATCCTGGCCAAAAGGGTTGCTTAACTCTTTTCTACTGTACGTTGGACATTTTTTGGAACATTTTTTTAGCCAGGAAGACAGAAGCATGGTGGCTTGAGTGGCAAGTGATTAGAATCTCACGTTTGAGATGCAAGCTGACATGGGATGGAGTTGAACTCTCAGCCTTCACCCCAGCTCCTGCTGGGGACATGAAAGAAGCCCACAACTGAGTGTCTCCAGGACAACAGTTATCATCATCATTTCATCATTTAATAGATTTATAGGCTGCCCAATCCCGAAGGACTCCGTGATACCGTGATAGTGATACCACCTGTTAATCCTTTCAATCTGGACGAAGGTGACAAGCATACCTAATGCTCCTGCCCCCTGTTTTAACTATGCCAACCATCCTGTCAGGTGAGTTGGACTGAAAAACAGAGATTAACCCAAAGTTACTCTGCCAGCTTTCCTGCCTAAGGGAGGCCTAGAATTCACCATCTCTTTTGTAGGGTCTTGTGGAAATTGAGTGACTTTGATTCACTCATTCTCTTTCTACCTTACCTCCTTTGCAAGTGATAAGGAGAAAATAAAGTAGGGCCCTTTGCTCTTTATGAGTAAAATGGGAAAATATGGAGGGCAGGGGGAAAGAGAAACCTCGCTGGAGCATCTGCAAAAATTATCAATAGCCGGTAATGAAAAATTGATGGGAATACTGAGTGAAAAAGTAGTGAAAAGTGAGCAGGTTAAAATATTGTGAAATTTCTAGACACAAACTAATACAATCTTACCTAATACAACAGATATAACTGGCTGAAAAAAAAAGAAAGTGTGGATAATTGACTTGGCAATACCAGAAGATAGTAGGAGAGAAGACCAAGAATTGGAGAAGATCACAGAGAATCAAGATCTGAAAATCGAAATGGAAAAATTATGGCATAAATGGCATAATTTATGCCATTTGTGACATTAAAAAATGTGGTAGTCCCAGTGGTTATGGACATGTACCATACCAATATTGGACAACACTTGTAAAATGTGCCTGGACAAAATTTCCATCTGTTAATTGCAGAATGCACACTGCCTGGATTAACATATTACAGTTCCATACATTATGGCATCCTAGGTCAGGGGTAGTCAACCTTTTTATACCTACTACTTACTGTTGTATCTCTGTTAGTAGTAAAATTTTCTAACCGCCCACCGGTACCATATTAATGGTGATTTATAAAGTAGGGAAGTAACTTTACTTTATAAAATTTATAAAGCAGAGTTATAGTAAACCCCTACCGCCCACCATGAAAGCTGGAACGCCCACTAGTGGGCGGTAGGGACCAGGTTGACTACCACTGTCCTAGGTTCTTGGGAAGAGCTCAATAGGTATGAAGACCCTCAAATGAGAGATTTAAACGAGACTGGAAAAAATGGATTGACTATATACAAATAAATACAGGACCAATAAATTCCAGTTAGCCTATGCTTAAGATCAGAAATGATTTAAATTGTTTAAAGTTAGCTCAGCAAGAAGAAGCTAAGATCAATGTAGAGATGTCATTAATTTCTTTATTTCTTTTTTCTCAATAGATTTTAGACTGTGTTTGTTAAAAATCCATACTGTGTACGGGTTCTGGGAAGTTGGGGGGGAAGGAGGAGGGGGGTTGGGGGAAGGGTGGAGGGAGGGAGGGGTATACATTAGGCTAGACAAGAATTTGGTGGTAAACTAGAACTATTTTGACACACAAAAAATTGTACTCTGATGTCTTACTGATTGAGGAATGATGAAATGTTTGTTTTAAAAGAAAATAAAACTTTTGAACCAGAAAAAAATAGGTATGAAGACCAACATCGGCTAAAGAACTGGCTGTTGTGAGATCATATTTGGAGTAAACAACAATAGCAGCAGCAACCAAAATAATTTGAAGCATTGAGGCTTAGATAGGGTCTTAATATGGAGGTGTTTTCTTCCCCTAACTTCTATTGACCAATATGTCAATATTCCCCAGTATTGCTTGAAGGCCAGTGATGCAAGTATTCCCTTTGCAGAAGCCATGTTATTCCATCTCCAGCAAAATCTCATATTGTTAAGGAACAAAATTACATGGATTGGGTCCCTGGAATGTGAACTTTTTAATGAAGTCTGTACTTTGGCACTTCCATTCCTGAAAGTACTTGATGTCAGGATGTTCATTTACTTTCATTTGACCATTTCACATTTGAATTATTTAAAACCTTGTGATATAATAGTGCCTGCCTTTGATGATATTTACTTTCGAATGGTTCTAAAGCTAAATTTCTGGTTACCTGTATAGATGTTTTGCTAATCAAAAGGCAAAACCTATTCTCAGTACATTTTATTTGAATGCATGTGTACTTTTCAGCTTCCCATCCCTCTTCTTTTGAGGATTGAGTTTTTCTAGTCTCTGCATGCTTGATTTCTCACTTCTGATGTACCTGTGATTGACTTTTAGATATTTATTTATTTAAATATTTATTAGCAAGCTTTTGGCAGTTTGATTTAATGTTACATTTTGTTTTGAACATTTGGTCTTTTATTTTCTTGCTTAGTTCCCAAAACCTGTATCTATTAAACACCAAGACAAGAAGGTTCTATTAAAAGTATAAAGCCATATTCAAAGGATAGAGTCTGCTGCATGCTCCAAGTAAGCAAAAAAAGAGCGTTTGATGATTTTGGATTCTTGCAGTTGAAGCTTCTGTGTGCAATTGTTGTCCGTGACTTGCTGACTGGGTTCACACATTATGCTAAATTATGGTATGTTTAACAGGCCAAACTGGCGTGATTCATATACGGTATATGCTAAAGCTTAAATAATGTTTTTCCAATCTCAGTGACTTTTACCAAGCCAAAGCATATGAAGAGGAGCAACATACATATCATTCAGTGGTGGGATTCATTTTGTTTTTACTACCCGTTCTGTGGGTGTGGCTTGGTGAGCATCCCATGGCTTGGTGGTTGTGGTAGGGGAAGGATTACTGCAAAATCCCCATTCCCTCCCAATCAGCTGGGACTCGGGAGGCAGAGAATAGATGGGGGCGGGGCCAGTCACAGGTGGTATTTACTGGTCCTCTGAAATACTCAAAATTTCCGATCCGGTCAGAACCTGCTGAATATCATTGTATTCTTAGCTATCATGTTCCATTTCTAACCTCCTTCTATTGCCAGAAAAAAACAAGAAAGGAAAAACAGAATAGCTGCATTATACATACATACATACATACATACATACATACATACATACATACATGTGTGTGTGTGTGTGTTGTATTTGTGCTGATAAATAAATAAAGGGAGACTATTTATTTATCAGCACAATTACAACACAAATGTAACAAAGGCAACATTAAAAATGTTGGGTTTCTGTCGTGATGGTCTCTTGTGACGAGCCGATAGACAGTTAGCTTCCTCCCATATTCGGGCATACCAGGGGTTGTGACACTAAATACATATACATATATATACATACACACACACACATACATACACACACACACACACACACACACACACAAACACACACATATATAGTTAAAGTCACAACCCCTGGTATGCCCAAATATGGGAGGAAGTTCACTGCTTCCATTCTCTGTCCATCGGCTCGTCATAAGAGACCATCCAGACAGAAACCCAATATTTTTACTGTTGCTTTTGTACATTTGTGTTGTATTTAAATAATATATATATTTACTGATATCTGATGTGTTCTTTTCCTATAGTGCTTGAGCAGCTGGAGAATTGTACATCCTATATCTGTGTTTTTTTATTCCCGTCTCTAGGTAACTTGTACATACTGTCACTGAAAGGTGCCTGTTAAAGGACAGTTTAAACATTGGAAGAGTTATCTACTATTTTATTTCTTGTCTTATTTGGCAAATATATGGGGCCCAACGTAATGAACAAGTCGTATGGTGGGATTCAATTTTTGTTTTGTTACTGGTTCTATAGGTGTGCTTGGTGGATGTGGCATAGCTTGGTGGGCATGGCAGAGGAAAGTTACTGCAAAATCCCCATTTCCTCCCAATCAGCTGGGATTCCGGAGGCAGAGAGAATACTGTAAATGGGGGCAGGGCCAGTCAGAGGTGGTATTTTCCAGTTCTCTGAACTACTCAAATTTTCGCTACTGGTTCTCCAGAACTGGTCAGAACCTGCTGAATACCACCTCTGGTTACCGCTGTTACTACAGATAAATAAAGTAGCCACTGGAAAAAAAGCCTTCAACAACAATGCAGCATAAACAAATAACAAGAGATAAACGTTTAAATAGTTAAAGTAATTAAAATAACAGACAAAACTGAAAACAATAGACAAATGATTTGTAGTGGGAATATCCTTGCTTAATCCAGTACAATATGGGTGGGGCGAGGTGAGGTGAGTGGATGGGTGTGAGAGGAAATGTGTGAAAAAAAATTCAAGATGGCAGCTTTGATATTTTTGGCTGTTTTCCTGTGGTCAACCCTGGCTGAATCTTTGCATTTCTTGACCAAGTAACTGGCTGGTTCTTAGCAGTCACCCTTAACTTGGCAAAGATGCCAAGGCTGCAATTCCCTGAATCCTTACCCAATGTAAGAGATGCTAAGTGTTGTAGTGCAGCACATCTAGAGTAGCGCTAACATGTATTTTTGGGATTGTTACCTCAGCACATGAAATTTGTTTTCCCTGGCAACATGGCCCATTCCAGTTACATCAGGATTCCTTTGAGTAGACAGGGGAAAGGGGAATAGTTTATTCAAGATCCATTCCAAATCTTTTATTCTGTTATTTTGCTTCCGTTGTATCCCGCTCCTGAAACAGGGTTCATTTTTCTCCCAGCTGGTTCTTCTGGATAAACTCTTCACGGTATAAAGCTCTTGGCAGCCCAGGGATAACATGGCATTGATAATAGCCCTATCTTGCATGGCCTGGGACAAGGACTATTGTTTGAGTCAATAGCAGAATTAACACGAGGTTCACAGGGTCAATATTTATGAAACAAGGTGTCAACAGCTCTTTGCCAGTTGCTCTTTCGGTTATAATGGCAGGTGCTGCTTGTGTTCCTGTTTGCTTTCTCAGATGAATAATGTGACGTTGCCTCAGGATAACAGAAGCACAGCTGTATCCCAGCGTCTTTCTAGTTAGCATAGCAGGAGAGCATGGCATCTTTGCCCCCTGCAGTGGCTGAGTTCTTGACATTCATAACATATCCACTCCTCAACTAGACACACGGTCTTTGTCACCTGAAGTAAAAAAGTAACCATGATGACAAGCCCTAGGTTTTGCATTTGTCTTCTTTAAATGTCTCTAGAAAGTGGATTCCATGAATCATTTGAATACATTCTTTCTTTAGCGTTTTATAAGAGGCAGTGGAAAATATATTTTCCCTTGCAGTACCCAAATGAATTATGCAATATTTACTCGAAGATAGGAGCTAACATTTGGCAAATATGTTTAGGATTGCAGTCTAACATTTTAATCTGAAGTAAAGGGGCTTTACCCCTTCCTCTCTGTGGCAGCCCCTCAAATATTGGAAGACTGCTATCATGTTTCCCCTGGTCCTTCTCTTCACTAGACTAGCCATGCCCAGTTCCTGCAACCATTCTTCATATACTTCAAAAATAATCTTTTTCAGGGTCTTTTGTAACTTCAAATGGTCACTGGTGACTGCCATATTTTTCAGAGTACAAGATGCACTGGAGCGTAAGACGCACCAAGGTTGTGAAGAGGCACATTAAAAAAAAGTTTTTGCACTCTGCAAACCTCCCCAAAATGGTCCGCTTTTCGTGAAAACAGCCCCTCTTTTTCTCCAAAAAAGGGCTTGAATAGCCCTTTGGAGGCTTGTAGAGTGTTCCTGGGGGTGGGGGGTGGGAAAAATGAGCAAAGTTTTTTGTCAAAGAAAAAGAACATTAGAAAGCTTATATAGTGCTCCTGGACCTGGGAGGGAGGAATTGAGCAAAAACCGACCCATTTTTGGCTCATTTCTGCTCTCCCCAGCCCCCAGGAGCTCTCTGAAAGCCTCCTACAAGCTATGCACAACCATTTTGGTGAAGGGGGTGGGATTTCAGGAGGCAAAAATGCTGTATTCAGTGTATAAGATGCACCCAGATTTTCACCCTCTTTTTTGAGGGAAAAAAGGTGCATCTTATTCTCCGAAAAATACAGTAGTAATACGTCGGGGATTTCCTGTATGAGTTTTTCCTTGCTACAAAATTTCCATGGACCCAGAGAGTTAGAATGAAAGAGCAACCTTTTCTTTGTTGCTTTTGTTATTATAGCATCGGAGTTATGACACCGTAGTTCCAAAAGGAGAAAAAAGGGCAAAAAAAGAAAGAAGAAGAAGAAGTCTGCATTTGTGTTGAAAGAGAGAATATGGGAAGAGAAGGAATGTAGACGTTTCCCCTCTTTGTCACATAGAAAACAACAATTCAGAAGCAACTTTGGCAAAAGCCCTGCGGTCTGTGTTTAAGGTCTGGGGAAGGCATAGGTTGTGTACACTAAAATATTCTAAACAATTTAAACGTGCTATTGAACTTTCTCAGTTTTCAACTTTTCAACTCATTTCATCACATTATTTTAAGGAACCCCCCGTGCACTATTGTAGTAGAATCCTTGGGCTAACATAGATTCCTGAGCAATGGAATGCAGTGTTTACAGAGAAATATGCAGATGGAGGTTGATATCTCTGATACACTTGAGAGACCGCCTTCTGCCAATTACCTCCCTGCGACCAATTAGATCTCATAGATTGGGCCTCCTCCGAATTCCATCTGCCAGCCAGTGCCGGCTGGCAACTACAAGGAGGAGGGCCTTTTCAGTAGTAGCTCCGACCCTTTGAAACGAGCTCCCCGTGGAGATTCGTACTCTCACCACTGTCCAGGCCTTCCGCATAGCCCTTAAGACCTGGCTAGCCCGTCAGGCCTGGGGACAAAGATAGCCGCCCCTCCCGAATGATGAATGAATGTTGCCTATTATTTTTACTTATGTGTGTCTACGTTATTGTTTGTATTCCCCTTCCTGATTTTATGTGAGCCGCCCTGAGTCCCCTCAGGGAAAAGGGGCCTATAAATGTTAATAAACTCAAACTCAAACTCAAACTCTGCGATTGGTATCAAATATACCTAGAATGAATGATATTATTCTAAGAGCCTGGAGACTTTACTAGGTAGGAATTTCACCAGTTTAGTTCTGATATGTTAATCTTATATATATATATATGGCTGATTGTGTGTATATTCCATAACTGGAATGCCTCGAGCAATTTCAACCAAACATGGTAAACAGATGACTTACTCTCTGGAAACAAGTACTGTGGGGGTAAGACATGCCTAAAACCCCTCAGGTGTGTGTGTTCTGTTAAGATACAGCTTGTTGTGCCTAAAAATGGCTTCTACTGCACTGTCGTAAAATGGCTTCTACTGTACAGCACAATGGAGTTGCCATGGTTATAGCGTCACAGGGGGCTCCTTCTGTTAAAAGGGAAAACCCAACATTAGAAATTACGTTTGGTCCAGAAATTTTCCATCTATAAATAAATACCCGGGAAATGCCAGGTTATTGGCTAGTACTTCAAAAAACTGGCCGTACCCAACTGTTTTGTAAGTGTGCAAATTCCCTGAGGGTCCATCGGAGTGCTCAGATATCCAATGAGGCTTCAACTGGTCCAGAATGTGGCTGCACGGGTTATCATGGGGGCACCTAGGTGCTCCCATGTTACACCCCTTTTAGGCAGCCAGCACTGGTTGCCGGTTATCTTCCGGGTGCGATTCAAGGTACTAATTATGACCTTTAAAGTGCTCCATGGCTTAGGCCCAGGGTACCTGCGAGACCACCTACTGCCACCGGTAGCCTCCCACCCTCCAGTGCGATCCCACAGAGTTGGCCTCCTCAGGGTGCTGTCGGCCAGACAGTGTCGGCTAGCGACCCCCAGGGGGAGAGCCTTCTCTGTTGGGAGCGCCTTCCCTCTGGAATGAGCTGCCCCTGGAGCTTCGTATAATCCCCAACCTCCAGTCCTTCCGACGCGCCTTAAAAAGTTGGCTTTTCCAGCAAGCCAGCCTGGCCTGAACAAAACAAATCAAATTATTGATCATTGTTAATTTTAATTTGAATTTTTTTAAAAAAATGTTATTGTCAATTCTAATTGGGTTTGTTTGGGATATTCTATTTAATTTTTTAAACTTTTTTATGTGTTTCTTTTAATGTTGTACGCCACCCTGAGTCCTTGGGAGAAGGGCGGCATATAAATCTAATAAACCAAACCAAAGCAAACCAATGAAAAAAAACAAGATACAGGTAGTCCTCGGCTTAAACCACAATTGAACCCAAAGTATTTGTTGCTAAGTGAGACATTTGTTAAGTGAATTTTGCTCCATTTTACAACTTTTCTTCCCATGGTTGTTCAGTGAATCCCTGCAGTGGTTAAGTTAGCAATATACAGTAATTGTTAAGTGAATCTTGCTTCCCCATTGACTTTCCTTGTCAGAAAGTTGCAAAAGGTGATCACATGATCCCAGGACATTGCGACTGTCATAAGTATGAGTCAGTTGCCAGCCTGAATTTTGATCACGTGACCCTGGGGATGCTGGAATGGTCCTAAGTGTGAAAAATGGTTATAAATCGCTTTTTCAGTGTCATTGTAACTTTAAGCGGTTCGTTAAATGAACTGACGGTGCACTGACAAATGCGCGCCGGCAAAACTGCACCGACAAAACCGCTCCTGCCATCAACAAACAACATAATGGGATGCAAAAACAACGTTATAACCCTAACCCTAAATCTTTATAACGTTGTTTTCGCGTCCCACTATGTGTTTGTTGATGGCGGGCATGGTTTCATCGGTGCAGTTTTGTTGGCACGCATTTGTCGGGCGCGCATTTGTCGGGTCACAGAACTGACCACAGTTGAGGGCTAGCTATACTGTTTTAATGTACTTCGAACAAGGTAATTTACATTAATATCTTATAATTACATCCCAGTTTTGCTCAACCAATTGCATCGCAATGTGTTGGGATTATATTGGCCAGACTGAGGGGTGAAATTCATCAGGTTCTGGAGAACTGGTAGTGGAAATTTTGAGTAGTTTGGAGAAGTGGCAGATACCACCTCTGGCTGGCCCCAGAGTGGGGTGGGAATGGAGATTTTGAAGTATCCTTCCCCTGCCATGCCCACCAAGCCACGTCCACAGAACTGGTAGTAAAAAAAAAATTGATTTTCACCACTGGCCAGACTGGCTGGGAATTCTGATGACCGTAATCCTGATGCTTCTCCTGGCATCCTGGTAGGAAAGCCTAAGCAAACTCAGTTGTGAAAGTAGAGTACTCCAAATCTGGGCAAATGGCACATAGCTACCATTGGAAGTGTGTCTCTGTATGTGTGTGTTCTCTGTGTGTCTGTGTACATAGCCGTGTCTTTTTCTAGAATCACATTTTCATATTAAAAATATTGAATATTCAATTAACTTTTTAGCTCTCTGCAGCTAGTAGCTAAAAATGTACTGTTAGCTGCAGAGGCTGCCAGACATTGTATTTCTTTGTGATAGCAACATGCTTACAAATGCCTTATCTACTTCACGCTTTTGTAACTCCTGAGAACAAGTTTATAAATTGAAGTGTGGAGGAGTTCTCCCCAGCATTAAAATTTTGCAGAAGAACTAGTACACCAACAGAAATATTTTAATATACCCCATTTTTTCTCCCCTCCTGGATATGTTATGGTTCTCTAAGGAAAGAGGTATTTTTTTTTAAAAAAAAAGGAAGGAGAGGAAATGTTTGTTTATGTAGATTTGAATTTGTGTTTTGAGCTGTATCAGAATGTCCTATTTCAGGCCAAGTATGTACACACAAAGATTAGATTTTAAGAGTGGGCTTTGGTTTAAAGCAAAGCACACACAAAGGCAGACAGAGTCAAGTTCCAGACTTGCCTTCAAATGTCCAGAGCAATGGGCAAAATCATTATTGAGTCACAGTTCAAGAATTTAAGCATTTGTAGACAGTTGTCAGCCAGTCCACATTTGAGTAGCGGAGGTTCAAGTGGCAAGTGCACAGATTCTAGCTTAGAAGGATTGCTCCAGAGGTGATACTCAGCAGGTTCTGACCAGTTCTGGAGAACAGGTAGCGGAAATGTTGAGTAGTTTGGAGAACCGGTAAATACCACCTCTGACTGCCCTGCCCCCATCTATTCTCTGCCTCCCGAGTCCCAGCTGATCCAGAAGGAATGGAGATTTTACAGTATCCTTCCTCTGGAGTGGGATGGGAATGGAGATTTTAGCTTGTAACCAATTTCAGCATTGTGACTGACTTAAACAACAAATCCCATTTCAGGCATCTTAGCCATCATGCCATCATTGAAAGTATGTGAATGTAGAGAGCTAATTTACCTTGACTTCATTGGATTTGTATCTTCTAATGTGAGTGACTCTTCAGAGTAATATTCAATCCTGTTGTTTTGGGAGACACTTTTCACAATTTATAGTCAACCTACCTGAGGAGGTTGTAGCAAGAGTGGAGTTTTTTTTTTTTTAAAAAAAAAGTCAGGTTGGCAATCACAGCTTATGGAAGCTGGCATTGATTTCACAGATACGGTCACTACCTTGACTCTTGTCCCAAAGGTGCTTTTTGAAGTGGCAACAGGACTTCCTTGTTTTTCTTTGAAGATGTTTCGCTTCTCTGCAAGGAGTATAAATCGTTCCATTTCCTCACCATCCAGCCAGAGCTGAAGAAGCTTCTTGGATGAGAAGCGAAATGTTTTCAAAGAAAACAAGAAAGTCCAGTTGTTTCTTGAAAAAGCACCTTTGGGACAACCATGACCTGGATGACTGAGAATCCCAAGACATTTACCGTGATTCTTTTGACTCCTCATCCCGCTATAGAAACTGCTAAAATGGATACAGATTGTCATGGTGATTATACTCTACCACTGAACAACTATCCTGTACTATGGTAGTTAAACATATGAGAATTTAATTTCTGATATTTCACTAGTACCATTATTTCCAAGGGCAATTAGTCCCAACTGCCTTCTGCAGGATGGGATACTAAAAGCTGAATCCATAAATGGATGCAATGAAGAAACACAATGTTTATACCCTTCTTTTTTCCTCGCATGCCTATAGTATCCCGATGCATCAGATCAATATTAGGCAGTTCCTCATCAAGAAAGGTCCTTTCCCCCTTTCTTTGATCTCTTTGGTTAGCGATTTTTCAGCATTCTCATCAAACTACAATCCCGAGGAATCTTTACAAAGAAATCAATGGGAATTAAATGGTAGAAGATATCAATATTTGTAAATGAGAAAAGTCATAAAGGTATCTATATAGGCCATTGATTGTTTAAATAACAGCTCGCCTATATTCATTTTTCCCACCAATTCATGCCCATGTTGATTAGATGGCAAGTCCCCTGAATCACCAAAGTAAAATTTTAATACTTTCGTTGGCATCCTCTGCAGGATGCATCTATTTTTTAGTGAATAAGAAGAAAACCCTGTTAGAAATCCTGTTATAGATGATAGTAGAAAGCACATTCATTCTAATTTTGAAAGGTTCCTGACATTTATAGAATGCTGCATGGTAGTACTTAGAATTGGGCATCTAGCACCCTAATTTTCTTTCTGCTAAGGGCAGAGGGAAACATGATTGATTCGTTTGAATGCTAGGGCACCTGCAGATACCCAAAGATGTCACATCAGGATGACCATTCCTTTTAAGATACCATTATTGATTTTTCGGCTCAGAGAAAATAGTTCAAGTCCATGAAATGTGTCTCCAGTTTCAAGGAGATACGCTGGGTGGGAAATTGGATTAGAACTCCGCTGCCTATCTCCAATATGGTCTGAATGCCAATCAATGTAGTTTCTGTCAGGTTCCAAGTAATAGCTCCATTGCAAGCAAAAACTCAAGGGGCAGGTAGATTCCTCAAGGAATAGCTTCATTGGAAACATCAAGTTGGCACATATCTGGTGAAAACCACTCTGAAAGTGGCTTCACCTAATTAAAAGTAAAAGTTCTCCTCTCAAGCCCAAACAGTCACATGGCCCAATCATGGCAGCACCCTGTGGTCTGGTGACATCACTCCTCCTTCATATCCGCCCAGGTGTGAGTATGTCCCAGGAGAAAGTATTTTATTATGAGTACACCACCCCAGCTATCTCTAATCACCCATCCCTATCCCTTGCTCCAGTGTGGCAGCATTGAAGCTTCAAAATGGATTCAGCCAGATCAGCTTCAGGGTTGATAGCTTGTTTCTTCCAATCTTCCCCAAGGTTGGGTAGCCTGAAAAGGGAAGCGTATACTTCTGGCTGGACAGTATATTTATTGTTGCCTCTTGTGTATACAATTATATTGGAATGGATTTTGGAGAAAAAAAAATGTTCTCAGCACTGTCACAAAATAGCTGCTGTGTGGGACGGACAGTCACAAAACATTGAGATTACAATCTATTTTCCTCTGTGTGTGTGTGAGGGGAGAGAGAGAACACATTTTCTTTCACTGTCTGTGGCATTTTTCTCTGCAACTTTCTCATTTGTAGAGACTTCAATTCTCTCTCGCACAGAGGATGCCGAGAATGGTTATGGCATGACCTTGAAATAGGCACAAAAGATCTCAATGTTACTCAGCTCCTTCCTCCTCAGAGTTATTAGATTTGGAGCAGAAGAACTCAGAGGCTGCTAGTCCCTATTGAAATAGGAGAAACTATGTTGGACACTGAGGCCTTCAGATAACCAGATGCAAAAGAAGTTGGTAGAAATATGCCCAAGTGTAAGTCTCTCACTGACAAGTGAGAGACAAGAAGTAGTTTGAGCTGCCAAAAGACATTAGAGGCGGAAAAAACCTAGACATCAGCTGCAAACTGGAGGATGAGTTGAGGCTTTTAGGCAACTAGAGAAAATAAAGAGGCAGAGACTTGTGAAAACGATTTAATCCTTGACAAGAGCTGCTAACATGAGTGGTGACCATTCTGTAAGACTCCATATTGTAATAATTATTGAAACAAATAAGTGTGTAATCCCCCACCCTCACAATGCACAATGTCTTTTTAGTTTCCACAATTGGTAGGAAACATCCAGAATTTTGCAAAATTATGCAAAGCAATTACTTTATATTTCAAATTACTCTATTCAGTTTAAATACAGAAAATGTAGTAGCAAAATATAAATGATGCATGAACAAATTTTCGGAGCCTCTCCTTGGTTAAGGGAAACAGTTTTGCTTTCTGTTTGATAAAGAGCAATGTATTATAATTGCCCAAATAATATGTATATGTAAGCATTGAGATACTATCCTAGTCTGCATGATCAATAATTGAAACTCTTCAGATGCAATCAGAAGTTTTGCAAAAACATTAACATGATGCGAAGCAAATAAAGATGTGATGATTGCTCTGAATTTATTTTCATGAGGTTATATGCTACCTCATGTATTGCTTGGATAGATTGTCCTGTGAGATATTCACAGGACAATCCCTCTCTAGCTATGTGCAGTTTTTGAAATTAAAAGTTCCTACCATTATTATTGTTCCAACCATTTCTTCATTGGATTATTGCAACCTGTGAATGTGTATTAGCTTGCTCTCCATTTTCTTTATGTCCCATAACAGAGATGAGACTAACATCCATATAAGAGACTGCATTTTGGGCTATCACATGCAAATGTTACTCTTAACAAAATATTCTTGGTGCTGATGTTCTTTTCTTTTGGTTGCTTAGTTAAAAAAACCCCAAAGCAACATCATATTATTCATTTGGGTTTTTAAAATCCCAGCAGTGAATTTTAAATTACTGTTGCTATTTTAACCACTATTTTACTTTATGATTTTATGACAGCATTTTTCCTTATTGTATTTCATTATAGCTGTTCTGGAACTGAGAAATAAAGAATTGTATATAAATGAGGATGGTGTAGCTCTTCATATTCAGTTCCAAAAATGTATTGTAACATACTTTTCAATTTCTGATGCCATCCATCCATCCATCCATCCATCCATCCATCCATCCATCCTTCCTTCCCCCTTTCTCTTTCTTTTTTCCTAGCATCTTGTTGGACAAGGGTCAGACTGCTGTTGTTAGAGCTCACAATCGATTATCACACAAGAAAGTGTGAATGGAAAGGTAATCTGTTTCCGTTTTCCAGTCCAATAATTTATCAACCATTGCTCAAAGATGGGCTACCTATTGAAAACCTCCACAAAGGTTGCATCTACTACTCTTTAACTGCTTAAGAAACCCTACAGCCAAGAACTTTCTCCTAATATTCTGCCTGAAACTAGTTACTTTTTCTCTGTTGGTCCTTCTAATTTTGACCCTTAAGGGATTAGTCACTTCCCGTGACTTGGTCCAATTTGCAAATTTGAAAGTATCTTTCCCTTAGAGATGTTCAATAGCATGGCTAAGAATGGAGCTCATGTGGATCTTTTCCTTCATACCGTTCCTGAAGGACAATGCAGAAGCAATTATGGTTGCCGTTGTTAAAAAAATGGCAACTCTACCTGACCACCATGTGAACTAGCCTACATTTATCTGTCTTGGCAACAATAAGGATATTATACACTTTGTCAGATGATTTGGTACATTATATTCATAGCGTTCTCTTGAGCCACAAAATTTGTCCCAAAGTTCAGTTTGATGAGAGCTATTTTTGAAAAAAACAATGGTACGTTCTGGTAATGATGACATTCTTTTTCTAGTGTTTACAGATGTGATACTTCACAAGTTGTTCTAATATCTTAGTCAGTACAGACATGAAATTAACTAGTTTTTAGTTGCATGAATCCCATATTCTGGGAAGACCCATAAGATACTAGATTTGTGCTGGCTCTTCTCTAACCTTCTAGCACAGTGATGGCTAACCTTTTTCTAAAGGTGTGTCAAAATTGTGTGCATGCGTGCTTCCGTGTGCACCTGCCCAACTGCCTATGCATGTGCACATGACCCCTCACCTGCGCATGCGTGCATGACCCCCTGCCCATGCGTGCACAGCCATGTGCTGGGAAAATGTTCTTGCCCTCACCAGGCTCCAGAGGTTTTCCTGAAGCCTGGGGAGGGTGAAAATGGCCTCCACATGCCCTGCAGAAGCCCAAAAACCAGCTGGCTGGTGTGCGCATGCATATTGGAGCTGAGGGCTGCCATGCTGGCAAATATGGCTCTGTGTGCCACCTGTGGCATGCATGCCATAGGTTTGCCATCACGGTTCTAACTTTTCCAGAAACATTCCGAGATAACAGTCAGCCCTTCTAAAATAATTTCTGCCAATTTTCTCAATACATTTTAGGATACAATTTATTCAGTTTTGGAGGCCTAAATTTATTGAAAATAGCAAGATGGATTATACTTGCCCCTTATCAATTGAGAGCTGCATTTTTATTTTTATTTCCTCAATCACTAAATTACTATTTATTTATTTATTTTTGTATACCACCCATCTTCCCTATAAGGTAACTCTGGGTGACTTACAGATTATCAAACAAGTAGGAAAATAATTAAAATATTAAAACTATACAGATTAAAATTTTTGAAACTATACAGAAACTTAAGCAAAGAAACTAGTATAAGAATCCAGAATCTTGAGAATGCTTTCTATCCTTTTGAATTACACTCCACATTTCCAAAACTTACTGAGTGCTGAAGAGTGGCTGACAACTTTGAAAGATTACTCACCTTCTTTTTGGTAAAGTTTGCATTGATCCTTAATAAAATTATGATCTGTCTGTTAAGTTTGTGTTGCTATTCGCCTCTAAATAGCAAGAACTATAAACAGGTGTTTGGGATTAATTTGATTTAACTAATTGTAATAATTTATGGAGCAAAATCTATCTGTGTGATTGCTAAAAGACAATGACATGATGTCCCGTAATGAAACAATATTGTATAAATTGGATTAGAGTTTTTTTTTCTCAATAGGAAACATTCAAAATATCCGGCATAGTAGAATTAGGCTGTTCGAACTTCAGCCATTAAAAATCTCTGTAGAAACTATCTAACATTTCCAGCATAAACATATATTACCATTCATATCTGACATCGAGATTCATCTGCTAAACTCTATGACTTACATCTATAGCAGTCTTTCTCAACTTGCTGCTTTCAAGATATGTTTATTTTTATCAAGCACAGCCAGCACAATAATGATAATCCTACCTGAGAGTGATGGGTTTTGTAGTCTTAGAGATTTGGAGAGTAGAGATCTACAGCACCACAAAGGGTATTTAAGTTATGAATCCAACAGAGAAACCATGCACTTGGGGATAACAATATGAAAGACTTCTAACTCCCCCCCCCCCCGCTGCAACTATTTGCCATTAAATTCAATTTCTTTGTGTCAAATGAAAAATGACCACCAGATGGTGCAAGTTGCCTTTGATTATCATGCTTAATCCAAACATTTCTTCACGGAGGAAAACTTTCTTAAGGTATAATGCACAAGACACCTTCTGGTATTTCCACAAGGAAATATTTTTCAACAAAATGCATCAGATCTTGTTGGTCACTCTTAGTGATTGAAATCAAAAGTTTTTAATAGATGGATAATAAACTCTACTGAATTCTCATCTTTTCTGAATGAACTAATCTTTTCTCCTACCTTCATTTTTTGGTATGTTATGATTATATTACTTTGTTGTTTGTATGTACACTAAGAGTTTATGCACCAGAGACAAATACCTTGTGTGTCCAATTGCACTTGGCCAATAAAACCTATTCTATTCTATTCTGTTTTGTTCTGTTCTGTTCTGTTCCCTTCCCTTCCCTTCCATTGTTTTTGATGCTCTTTTTGCTTGTAGGTGTCATTATTTTTACTTCTGGTAGGGTCAATACCTATTACAGGTAGTCATTGTTTAACAACCCCAATTGGGGCCACCAACTCAATTCTTAATGCAATAGTCACTAAGTGAAACAACAACAACAACAACAACAACAACAACAACAACAACAACAGACTGTGGAAGAAGAAACACAGCTGGAATGATTACATCCAGAAAAGTGAAGAACCAACGATTAAGGAAGTAAATAAAGGAGGCCTTTTAAAGACAAATAAGTCAAAAGCTGAATATAAGAAAGAAGTAATTGAGAAGTGAGCTGAAAATTGGAAAAACAAAGCTATGCATAGCCAATACTTGAAAAGTATTGAAGGTAAAGCTGACCAAAAGCTAACTTGGAACTGGTTAAGATCAGGAACACTGAAAAAAGAAACAGAAGGCTTTATTTTGGCAGCTCAAGAACAAGCCTTAGCCACAAACTACATGAAGGCAAAAATTCAACATGTTACCACCACCAGCAAATGTCGCCTCTGTAATGAGAAAGACGAGACAGTCGACCACTTGATCAGTGGGTGCAGCAAAATTTCACAAACTGACTACCTACAATGCCATGACCGCATTGCTAAGATCATTCACTGGAAATTGTGCCAAAAGTTTGGATTTGAGTACAGCAAAAACCACTGGGAACATCAGGTTCGGAAGGTTTTAGAGAATGAGAAAGTCAAGATCTTGTGGGACTTCAGAATTCAGACTGACAGGCACTTGACCAACAACACATCTGACATAACAATAGTTGAAAAGAAAAAAGTATGGTTCATTGACATTGCAATACCTGCAGATGGATGAATTGAAGATAAACAGCAAGAAAAAATCACAAAGTATCGGGACTTGCAAATTGAAGTTGAGCGACTGTGGAAAAAGAAATCGTGTGTTGTCCCGATTGTAATTGGAGCCCTTGGAGCAATACCTAAAGGGCTACCTCGCTATTTGGAAATTTTAAATTTATCAGACTTGAACATTCTGATTCTACAAAAAAACACCCTACTTGGAACAGCTTATATCCTCCGACGTTACCTTAACTGTTCCTAGGTCCTTAGTTAGAACTCGAGCTGTTGAGCTACCAACCAGTCCCAAAGGCTGTCAATCTCACCAAAGATTAACCATGCAATAATAATAATAATAATAATAATAATAATAATAATAATAATATCTGAGGGAATTGAAATGCCCAATGGCCAACTAATTAAATGCAAAGAAAATGAAGCCTACAAATACTTAGGCATTCTGCAGTTGGATAACATCAAGCATGGAGAAGTAAAAACTATTGTCAGGCGAGAGTACACCAACAGAGTTAGGAAAATTTTGAAATCTAAATTGAATGGTGGAAATACAATCAAGGCCATAAATACCTGGGCAATACCAGTTATAAGATACACAGCTGGTTTAGTTAACTGGACACAAGCTGATTTGGACCTTTTGGACCAAAAAACCAGGAAACTAATGACAATGCACTACAGTTTACATCCACGTGGTGATACTGATAGACTATATCTGCCCCGAAAATCAGGTGGCAGAGGATTATTACAAGTGAAGCAAACAGTTGAAGAAGAAAAACATGCACTGGCTGATTATTTAAAAGACACCCAAGAACATCTATTAATCGAAGTAAAGAACAAAAATCTACTGAAGGCCCAACAGACAAAACAAGAATACAGAAAAGATGTGATAAAATCAAGAATGGAGAGTTGGCAGAACAAAGCACTGCATGGTCAATTTCTGGAAAAAATAAAAGATAAAGTGGACAGTGAACAAACTTGGTTATGGTTAAAAACAGGTACATTAAAGAAAGAAACAGAGTCACTAATCCTGGCTGCGCAAGAACAAGCTATCCGCACAAATGCCATTAAGGCCAAAAATCGAAAAATCCTCTGATGATGCCAATTGCAGACTTTGCAAAGAAGCTGATGAAACTGTTGATCACATACTCAGCTGCTGTAAAAAAATCGCGCAGACTGATTATAAATTGCGGCACAATTCAGTAGCACAAATGATCCATTGGAATTTGTGCAAAAATTATAATATTAAAACAGCAACAAACTGGTGGGAACATCAGCCTGAAAAAGTCACCGAAAATCAGATGGTCAAGATCTTGTGGGATTTCCGTATACAAACCGACAAAATACTGGCGCATAATACACCAGACATCACATTGGTTGAGAAAAATAAGGTCACAATCATAGACATCGCAATACCAGGTGATAGCAGGGTCGCCGAGAAGGAACATGAAAAAATCGCAAGATACCAGGACTTAAAAATCGAAATTCAACGACTATGGCACAAACCAGCAGTGGTAATTCCAGTGGTAATTGGCACACTGGGTGCTATTCCAAAAGCACTGGAATTACATTTAAAACAGTTAAAAATTGACAAAATCACCATCAGTCAAATGCAAAAAGCCGCACTGCTTGGATCTGCACGCATATTACGAAAATACGTTACGACGTCCTAGGCCCCTGGGTGGGGCCCGACTAGTAACCAATGCCAAATCCGGCGAAACAACTGGCCGCTGTGATACAATTGTACAACAACAACAACAACAACAACAACAATAATAATAATAATAATAATAATAATAATAATAATAATAATAATACATGGTGACTCAAGATGGCTTACAAGGAAACTATGATGTGCTTGTGATCTTACTTCAGCCTTCCTTTGCTTTATAGACCTGTAAAGGCTGTGAATGCGACTTCAGGTTGCAAAGTTATTTTCCATCACTCTTGTAAGAGGGAGCGGTCGCCATATGAGGCAGTCACCAAATGAGGTTTGCCGCTGGGCCTCAAGTACAGGTAGTCCTCAACAGTTCATTTAGCAACTGTTCAAACTAGAATGACATTGAAAAAAGTGACTTATGCCCATTTTTCACTCTTATCACCTTTGCAGCATCCCCAGGCTCATGTGATCAAAATTCAGACACTTTGCAACGATCTCATATTTATGACAGTCATAGTGGCCCAGGATCATGCGGATGACCTTTTGTCACCTTCTGGCAAGCAAAGTCAACGGAGAAACCAGGTTCACTTAACAACCATATTACTAACTTAACAACTGAAGTGATTCACTTAACAACGGTGGCAAAAAAATCATAAAATGGAGCAAAGATCATTTAACAACTTGCTCACCTGGCAGCAGAAATTTGAGGCTCAATTGTGGTCCTAATTTGAGGATTACCTGATCTTTGAGAAGCCCTGTTTAAGACCGCTTAATGTCACTGTGGGGATTCCCTCCCTCATATATTGCACAGTTTTGAAATACAAAGGCATCTTTGGAATGTCTTTGGAAGGAAGAACGCTAGCAATGGATACAGCTGTCCTTCTGCTACAGTAATACCGAAATGGCGAAATGACGCAGAGCTTTGGGCTACAAAATGGCATCCTTGAAATGGATTCTGGGAAAGGAAGTCCATCAGCTCTCTAGTCAGTTAGCTCTGAAAACCTTAACCTTTCTCCAACATGCAGTGGATGTTTAGCATGAGGTTCACCCTGGGCTTGAGTTCACTGGAGATTTTGGAAGATGTTCTCTGCATTGGTATCGGCTGATCAGCAGTAGCAAGGAAATAATTGCTTGGGTGATTGCATTTTCAAAGGACATCTATCTGACTGTTGACAGGATGAGGTTGGCATTAACACAAATGCTGTTCCTGCTTCCTTGAACTTCATGTTCTGACTGGATACAGTATATCATTTTTCATCCCTCCCTTAACATCTGAAAGTATTCTAACCATCCAGAAACCCTATTTAACGAGGAAGAAAACAAAATAAAACCAAGTTATCGGAGGCAGGAGAATACAGCCATTAGGATGATGTAGTTTACACTCTTTCTAGATATTGTTGATCTGACCTTTGGCTCTGACCTATAACTTTTAAATGATCCATTAGATAACCCAATCCCCTGATAATTAAAGAAAGAAAATAGCATTCCAATGAAGCAAATGAGCAAGTAAAGATCTATTTCGCACTCCAAGGGGCCGGCAGTTTTTACTGTAAGTCTGAATGCACAATTTATAAATATTTTATTAAATCTTTTAAAGACTGTTGCTCTTCCCAAATCCTCTACTTTGCAAGATTCATTAATGTCAGCAGAACATTTCTCGGATGATCAGGAAATGCAATCAGTCTCTGCTCCACATCTCTATCATTCTCCAATCCCTACTGATTTTCCTTAGTGTGTTACAAATGGGTTGAGTTTTGGCTCCTGCTCTCCTTTCCTTCTAGATTGCAACTGTAAACTTGCATAGAGAACAGATTAAAAAGATAGCTTCATAGGAATGCAGAGGTTGTTTATTCTGTCTTTACCTGAAGGGAAATGAGATGAATGGAAGATGATCCTCATGCAGCAAAAGGGAAGACAAAAGACAAATCTGTGCTCCCATTATGGAGTTCTCGGATCTCAATTAAAAAGTCATGTCAAGCGCTGGGGGAATCAGGAGATCCAAGCAGTTCAAATGAGTATAAAGCTTAACCTCTCTATAAGAATCTGACCAACTGGCTGTTAAGGGAAATGAGCAGGAGATAAGAAAGACATTCAAAGTGGACTGGACTTATTAGATCCCTTGAAGGAGCTCAGGGACTCTTGACTTATGACATGTTTGATGCCTCCCTCGAGATAACAGCCTGATCATCTCCCACATATCAATTCTTTATAGAAACTCTAGCAAAATACAGCATTGTCCATTATGAATTGAGTATATTGATTGGTGATAGGACTTTCCCCACTGGTGGGTAAATGGTCCCCAAGGTCCCCATTGGTGGTCTCATCAACCAGTCAGAGTTGAAGAAGCTTCTTGCATGAGAAACTAAATAATTTCAAAAGAAAACCAGAATGTCCAGTTGCCTCTTGAAAAAGCACCTTTGGGACAACCATGACCTGGATGACTGAGAATCTTCATAGACACAGAAATTTTGGTTGGGCAAAAGATAAACAGATGGAGAGTTGGGAGGGAAACCACCAGCTTGAAAGACTGTGGGAGGAGGAGAATAGTTGTAGATTGGATGATTATGAGTGGGAGGGACTTTTGGAAAAGGGCAGGGAGTTACATGGTAGATTGTTTTGGACCAGAGGAGGTTTCTACCAGTTTGCAGCTATTCGGTAGAACCGGTTCGTCAAATCTACCGAACTGGTTAGAAGAGGTTCCAAAATTTTTGAAACCTCCCACTGCCCCCCCCCCCACAGAGAGACAGACAGACTGACACAGAGAGAGAGAGAAAGAGAAAGAAAGGAAGAAATAAATAAAGAAAGAAAGAAAAAAGAAAGAAAAAGAGTGAGAGATAAAAGAAAAAAAGAAAAAAGGGACAGAGAGACAAAAGGAAGGAAAGAGAGAGAGAGAGAGAGAGAGAGAGAGAGAGAGAGAGAGAGAGAGAGAGAGAAACAAAGAAAGAAAACACATGGCTGGCAAGCCACTCCCACCAGGTCACATGGCCGGCAAGCCACTCCCACAAAGGAGGCCACACCCACAGAGTAGGTTCCAATTTTTTTTTGAAACCCACCACTCTTTTGGACCAAAAAAGATCTTAGCTTTGGTTGGATCAACCCCAAGACACCAGGAAAAAAAACCATAGTGAGACACAGCTCAGGATGTCAGTAGTGGTGCAGATGCACCAAAAGCACTCAGTTGTACATGAACACAGTCCTGCTTATCTATTCCAGACCTGCCATCTTGATTGAAATGAAGAGCTGAGCAACTGTTTTCTGTAAATGATTTTTGGATTTGCACTCCACTGTCACCTTCCCCCCCAAAAAACCTTTGAACTTTGTGGTAGAGGAAATAAGATTAGGGTACCAGAGTAGGTTCTTTCTATGTTTTGAGAGCATTCACTTTGCATTCTTGCATAAATCCTTGCACCTTATGAATGGATCATTCATAAAAGTCCAGTCTCTTTCAAAATAAATAGAAGGGAGGATATTTTTTGCTTCCTTGTTTCACTAGTACTAGTCATATCTGTATTGTAATTGTAGCATATGAGGTCAATTGGGCCTAGAGTAGGTTGCTTAATAAAGAGTTTTACTTTAAGTCTGGGTGTAATTGGATATTAAACAGACATTTGTAGTATGGAAGAAATGGTGTAAATACATATTTCCTGAAGACCAGCATTCTAGCATATATTAAACTAATTTCTGTCGTCTCCCATAGTGACCTCACACATTTCCAGATATGTACACATTTGGATGCACTATTCACACTTGCGTGCATTGGTCAAGTCCCTTATGTTCAGGCAGTTACTAATTAACAGGACTTTATGGAAAATAAGATTTTCTTCCCCTTACAGGGCCAGCCAAATGAGAAAGGATGTAATTGGTGGTATTTTTTCAGTGTTTGGAAAAAAAGACTAAATAAGCGGATCTAAGATATACTCTTCAAGGCTGTTGCTAATCATGTTTTCTTTCTACCTAAAGTAGTCCTCGTTTAGTGACCACAGTTGCGAATGGCAACTTGTTCAGGAAGCAAAGCAATCACCAAGACTGCACTTTTGATCTTACTTCAGCTTTTCTTTGCTTTCCAGACAAAAGTTGCGAAGGTTGGTCAACTTGACGATTAATCACAAGGCTACTTTTTTTTCATCACCGTCGTAATTGTGAACAGTCACTGCATGAGGTGGTTGCTAAACAAGGACTACCTGTATTGAATACGGAAGCTTTCCCTAAATGTATGGAATGGAATTCCAGTGTCTCTGGCTTCCTTGCCTTTTCCGTCAATACAGATAACTTCGAATTATGACAGGAATTGAAGTTGGAATTTCCATCACAATGTGATGCAACCATAATGTTACTTAAACTGTGGTGTTTAAATTTTAAAGTGTTTTTTACTAGTGTCTTTTGAGTACATGTGACCCTGGTATTCTAAAAATTTAAAACTATACAAAATACAAATATAAAAGCTTATTCGGTTGACGTGAAAATGCCAGATCTAAGACCTAAACTACAATCTAGAGAAATTCTCCTAAGTTTAATATCCAAATCTAATATTAAAATGAGAGCTGTGTAAAAATTCAGTTCAGAGATTCTGCTTGAAGACTATCTAATTGCCTAATAATGGCATCTGATCAGCCTTTCAGACATGCACTCCAATCAATTTGTAAAATTAAATAAATTATTTTTAATATCTGAATTTGTGTGGACTTGTGTTGTCTAAACAAATTTTAATTGTTGAATAGGATGAAGCTGAAGACATGGACTAAGCTGCCCATTCGAACTGCATCAAAGGATGCCATCACAGGGTTAGTTAAAAATGCTCAGAGGAAAGAAAAAAAAACCCTTTACTACATTACGCAAGGCTGTGGTTGCCCTTAGCTAATTATGCATGTCTATCCAGTTGACCTACACCAGATATGTATCCATGGAACTGGTTTCATTTGCACTGTTAATTGCAAGGCTATGACTTCAATCTGCAAATTCTGTCTTGCCAATTGCTGTTATTGTCCTGTTGCTTGGAACTGAGTTGTCTGCGGAGGAATAATTGAATTGTTCAACATACTGTGGAAGACAAGGAGCATTGGGTTGCCTGCCTATAAAGTTAGCGCAAAAGCTACACATCCCTTTTTGAACAAACAGGATTCTTGGTTTACACAGTTTAATTTAGATTGTGTGTTTACATGTACTCTACCATATGCTGATTTGATTGTATGTATGTATGTATGTATGTATGTATGTATGTGTATGTATATGTATATGTATTAGTGTCACAACCCCTGGTATGCCCAAATATGGGAGGAAGCCTACTGCTTCCTTTCTCTGTCTATCGGCTCGTCACAGAGACCACAAGAGAGCCGAGGTGGCGCATTGGTTAGGGTGTAGTACTGCAGGCCACTTCAGCTGACTGTTATCTGCAGTTCAGCGGTTCTAATCTCACCGGCTCAAGGTTGACTCAGCCTTCCATCCTTCCGAGGTGGATGAAATGAGGACCCAGACTGTGGGGGCAATATGCTGACTCTGTAAACCGCTTAGAGAGGGCTGAAAGCCCTATGAAGTGGTATATAAGTCTAACTGCTATTGCTATTGCTACCATCCAGACAGAAACCCAATATTTTTAATGTTGCCTTTGTTACATTTGTGTTGTATTTGTGCTGATAAATAAATAAGGGGTAAATATTTGGGCATACCAGGAGTTGTGACACAATATATACCTATTTCCCTGTCTTAGCTGATAGAGGAGGAGAGCCTGTGGCTAGTGGCTAATATAACTGCCTAATATGTAATACAGCCCAGGTTCGAATCCCAGTAAGGGTATGGCTAGCTGATGAGAGCTAAATAGCTTGAAATAGATCTATACTACCCTTTATTTATTTATCAGCACAAATGCAACATACATACACACACACACACACACACTTTGCAATCTAAATATTTGCAAATTTTATTATAATTTCATTATAATCTAACTCTTGAAGACTCATTGCAGGGAGGAAATATATTAGAGAAAGATTTTTAGGATAAATACTGTGATTTCTCCTTTTTCTCTGCCTTGCTAGGCCACATTTATACAGTACAGGTAGTCCTAAACTTATGACCACAACTGAGCTCAATATTTATACTGCTAAGTGACACATTCATTAAGTGTGTTTTGCCCCGTTTGATGACTGTTCTTGCCACTTTTTGCTGCAGTTGTTAAATTAGTCACATGGTTGTTAAGTGAATCTGGTTTCTCCATGGAATTTGCTTGGGGTTGCAAAAGATAATTACATGACCCCAGGACAACGCAGCCATCATAAAGGTGAGTCTGTCAAGCATTCAAATTAAAAATCCCCTGATCCTAAGAGTGAAAAATGGTGATAAGTCACTTTTTTTTAGTGCAGTTCAGTGGTGGGTTTCAACCGGTTCAGCTCGGTTCAGCTGGTAGGGTCGCTGGAACCATCAGTGACACAGGCCTGCCACACCCCCAAACCAGTTCTCTGGGCGCAGCCATAGGTGCCGCCAGCTTGTTTTTTGCTTCTGCGCATGCGCAGAATAATTGCTATTGCATTGTTCGTGTGCATGCAGTGCATGCACATTAAGCAGACGCCCATAGCACGCCCACAAGCAAACTGGCAGTAGTACCTGCTGGAACTCACCTCTGGTGCAGTTGTAACTTTGAACTATTACTAAATGAACTGCTGGAAGTCTACCTGTATTATGTACATGCTACTTATATTAGCAGAAAAATTCAAACCAAGCAATGCACTGTAAAATTGAGAAATGGGATTAAGGTCCCAGTCTTTGATCAAATTGGATCAGCTATTCAATAGAGAGCAGGGAATTTATGAAGGGGAGATGAATGGAAGAGGATGCCCTGATTTTTTTACTCCTCCCCAACCAAGATAGATGGGCAAGAAGCAATTTTAAATCTGGTGTGAACAACCTTTGTGCGGCCACTGGCTGAGGGACATAGAAGACTGGGCCATAATACAATGTGGATTGGGCCAGGACCTTCATACTATTAATTATGTAGAGAAAAATCCCAACACAAAGATCTGATTCCAAAACTATCCATGGTGGTGCAGTGATTAGAAGACAGTACTGCCACCTACTTCTGCTGACTGCTGGCTGCTTGCAATTTGGCAGCTCGAATCTCACCAGGCACGAGGATGACTCAGCCTTCCATCCTTCCAAGGTGGGTAAAATAAGGACCCAGATTGTTAGGGGCAATTTGCTGACTCTGTAAGCTGCTTAGAAAGGGCTGTAAAGCACTATGGAGTGGTATATAAATCTAAGCCATATTGCTATTGCTATCTGGATGTTTGAGATAGGGATGTGAAGGGGGAGAAGAGCATTTTGCATCATGTATGCTACCTCTTAACCACCCAAGCCAGATTCCCCACAACATGTTATGCAAATGCTGCCAAACAAAGAGCCGTGGTGGCGCAGTGGTTAGAGTACAGCACTGCAGGCTACTTCAGCTGACTGCAGTTCTGCAGTTCGGCTGTTCAAATCTCACCGGCTCAAGGTTGACTGAGCCTTCCATCCTTCCGAGGTGGGTAAAATGAGGATCCGGATTGTTGGGGGCAATATACTGACTCTGTAAACCGCTTAGAGAGGGCTGAAAGCCCTATGAAGCAGTATATAAGTCTAACTGCTACTGCTATTGCTATTGCTAAGCTAGTTTGATTTTTTTTAAAAAAAATACTGTCACTTAAATTGCAGAAATTAAGTTAATGGCCAAGGAATGTTTTCTGAGTAATTTCTCAATATAATAACATCTTGAAAAATATTTCTATACAACCATAGAACAAAACAACAGCTTTATTTTCTTTTATGAAAAGTTAGCTGCAGCATCCTCTCTGTTTATAATGATGATAACCAACTGCTATGAAGCTATTCCCTTTAATCCTGCAAACTAGAAACCTCTTTTTTTTTAATGCGAGTTTCTCATGATGATAGATATTCTTCCCTGCGCTGTATTAAGGAAGCTGTCCCCAGCCTTGTTTGTTTATAAGATCATTGCTCCTTAAATCATTCAAAATTATTCCAGCAGACATCTGACAGCAAAGTTGAAGTGTGCTATATCTTCTATTAGGCATGCTGTGCTAGTTTTCACACATAGCAAAGTGAGACAAGATAAACTGCCCCTTTTATGCACAATAGCGAAAATGCCAACAAGGCACAGCATGTGCTGAGGTTGAAATGGGTTAGGAAGATAATAGCAAGTCACAGTTTTAGTAAGCTGAGCTGCTTAGCAGATGCTTTCGGCAGCAATCGAAATATCTCAAATTAATAGCCAGCTCCTTTTTAATCTTTCACATGGATGCCACTGGCATCGTCTTCATAATTATAATTAGGCAAATGTTTTACCTGCTTGATGGGTACAATTAGAGTTTTTATAAGATAACATTGTAACTCCCAAGATTCACTGATTGGGAAACCTGTACACAATCCTATTATCCTTTAATTGAATTGATCCACTACCTAATGTTCGTGAAATATCTGAAATTTCTCCTACAAACCAAAGCAGGTCACCGAACAAACCTTTTCATGCAGGAAAGAAGTTGCATCAATCTGCTAAAGTAGGAAAGAAGATAGGCTTTCTTAGTTAGGTAAACTACGAACTAATTAATATAAGGTGCTAGATAATAAAATGAGATGAAAACTATAGTTTTTATTATGATATACAAGTTACAGATTTTTGAACAAGCACACGGGATCTCTACAGCTTATTTGGAATCATAGCTTAGCAGCATCTCAGAGGGATCATTGTCAGATAATTATTGATTGAAAATTACAATAGGATTTAAAGTAGATGTTGTGGCTTTTGTATAGGATCTCTGGCACAAACTCAAGAAAAAAAATGTAATTAGAATTCTCATTCTGCTAATTCACTCACCAGGAGAGTTTGGGCAAAATTTCATAATTTTTTTGCTTATCATCCATAGTGATAGTTTCATGGGACTCTGTGGTTTTCCTTCTCTTCATTTTTATGATTTCAACATTATGGTCAGACAAGACCAACAAAAAACATGATGGATGTAAAAGATAGCTTAGCATTTAAACACAACGTTATGTTTTGATCACACAGGATAATATTGATCAGTCTTTTCATTGCATCACAAAGAGCACATTTATAAGCATAATGAATATATATATATATATAATCAATTAAAGGATTGTTAATTTGGGCTGATGCTGCCTGTACTGTATATCATAAAAGAACAATCTTTTTGCCATGCCTATGCGCAATAAAATCATAGTTCTTACAATGATAAATTCAAACTTTTGTTTTGTAACTTGAAATCACATTCACTTCTTTAAATATATTGTTCTGCAGTACATCACATTAATAAGCCTATGGAAATTAAATCAAAATTGGACAATATTTGGGCCATTCTAAACTGCAAAATATGTAAATGCCCCCTTGACATTGTGTAATTCCATCATAATGAAGTTGACAACCAATCCTTTAAAAACCTTTTCTCAATGTCCAATAAATAAGAGGAAAAAAAAACCCCTTTTGTTGAGTTAATCTCATCTTGAGATCTTAGGAAATACATTTCACATGGTTGTACATCCTTATCTAGTGCTTTGTTAACATGGAGTATTCCAATTGCTAAATATTCAGAGTGAAGCAAATAGGCTTCACTCAGGTCCACCATTCCAGCGGGAAATTATTTCAAATCTGATTGGTTGTACCGTCTGACAGCTCCCTATATAAGGGCAAGCTGTCAGATAGGCAAGTCACTGGATTGTACATAGTTGCTAAATAAAGAGCTGTTTGTTGTTGAAGCCTGAGTCCTGTCTCTTCCATTCGCCCTATCTAACACCAATTATTTATTCCAACATACCCCGCAAACTAATCCAGGACAGATTTCATTGCTGGGTTCAGGATTAAGATACTGCTAAAGCTTCTAGATCTGTGATGGTGAACCTATGACATGCATGCCATAGGTAGCACGTGGAGCCATATCTGCCGGCATGCGAACTGTCAGCTCCAGCACACATGAGTGTGCCGGCCACCTGATTTTCAGCCTTTTGGAGGGCCAGGAGAGGCCATTTTCGCCCTCCCCAGGCTCCAGGAAAGCCTCCGGAGCCTGGGGAGGGCAAAAAATGGGCCCAATGGGCCTACCGAAAGTTAAAACATCTGGTAGACCTATTGGGTGCAGTTTTTGCCCTCCCCAGGCTCCGGAGGCTTTCCTGGAGCCTTGGGAGGGCAAAAACCTCATCCCCTGGCACCCCCAGAGGTCCTCCGGAAGCCGGAAATGGATCATTTCCAAACTTCCAGTAGGCTCGTTGGCCCCATTTTTCTCCTTCCCCAGGCTCCGGAGGAAAGGGGAGGGCAAAAAATTAAATGGCTTCCCCCGGACCCCTGGAGGAAATACCAAGCTCAGCTTAGAGGCAAGCAGTGCGATGCTTGGGGGGGGAGCATGGGAGGGGTTGTGTTCATATGCACATGTGGGGGCACACTTTGCACTATGGGTGCTGGCACATGCACATGCTACTATGCATGCACACTTGCATTTTTGGCATCCAACAGCAAAAAGGTTAGCCATCACTCTTCTAGATCAAACCTTGGGAGTTTAGGTCTAGGAATAGAGAGATCCATATTGAACTTCATTCTTAACTAGGAAGCTCACTGCACATCTTTGAGCCAATCAGTCCAACTGACCCTTGAACTGTAGGAAAAGTGAGACATACCATAAATCTGAAAAATACTTATATAGTGAAAATAATAATACTAGTGATTGAGAACTCCTTATGAACTTTTTTGCTGAAAAAAGAGAAAACGAACTTGGGATATGCAAGTTTGACAATTAGAAAGGGCAACTTATTATAACGGCTGTCAAGAAGCTCAGAACGCAACTTCCTAATAATGTTTTCCTTTCTGTTTCCATTTTTTTATGTTTCCTTTTCTCACTTTGCACTACTTTTCTTTTCTCTACTTTATTTCTTTTCAATGCTTGTAGAGTTTTCATCTTGCTCAAATTTCTTTAATAAAAACTATATATAAAAATAAAATCAAGCCACAGTTTGATTGAATAAACTGGCATTTGCAGTTTTAGATAGCCTAGAGTCCTCTTGCAATAACTCAAATTCTTTTCAAACATGTTCTGACATTGATCTAAAATGTCAATATGCCTATTAGGTTTTTTAATATATATATTTTTAATCCCATCTTTATTATTTTTATACATCACTTAAGGTAGGGAACATACCTAATACTCCTTCCTTCTCCTATTTTTTCCACAACAACAATGTAGTGAAGTGGGTTGAGTTGAGAGGGAGTGAGTGGCTGAAAATCATCCAACCAGCTTTTATGCCTAAGAAAAACTAGAATTCACAGTCTCCTGTTCTTTAGTCTGGCACCTTAACCATTATATTAAACTGGCTTTCTGTGAGCCCATGAATTCTAAAGGACACATTCATTTGCAATTTTCAAACAGATCATCCCAGAGTATGATCTTATGATCAAAGCCATGCTACCATGTTACCATGCAAACATCTACCACACATCAGTGGTGGGATTCAAATTTTTTTACTACTGGTTCCGTGGTCATAGCACATCTTGGTGGGCGTGGCAGGGGAAGGATACTATAACATCTCCATTCCCTCCCCACTCCAGGGCAAGGTTACTGCAAAATCCTCATTTCCTCCTGATCAGCTGGGACTTGGGAGGCAGACAATAGATGGGGGCGGGCCAGTCAGAGGTGGTATTGACCGGTCCTCTGAATTACTCAAAATTTCTGCTACCGGTTCTCCAGAACTGGTCAGAACCTGCTGAATATCACCTCTGCTTCCAATACTGCATGTCTTGTAAACTTAAGTTCTGGAAATGAAATTTTGACTAAAAATAAAGTCCTGCTGTATAGCAGAAGGCTCATATTAATATCTTTCTAACCAGGCTCATCAGTGGTGGGTTTCCCATTTTGTTACCACCAGTTCGCCGCCCATGCATTCTACCTTCAGTGCATGTGCTTTGATCATATGCACACCTTCCGTGCATAAACCTGGCCTCAAACATGTGCCTAAATAGGATGGCATAGAGCCAGAGCGAGTGGGTGGGCCCACCTGTGATTTCTGCTACCAGTTGGGGTGAACCGGTCCGAACCGGCTGAATACCACCTCCAAGGCTCATAGTGATCTATTTTGATCACTTGGATTCCATAGGAAAATATTTTTAAACTTTAAATAAAGTATTAAAAGGCAGAGATTCCATCTGTAAAGATAATAAGTTTGTTGGGAAAAAAGTAACTTCTTTTTCCTCCTTTACCTATAGAATTGTTACATGTTTATGTGCGGAAAAGCTTTAGATGTCCTTTTGAGAGGAAAAAAGGTACTGTTTTTCCTAAATTGGGCCACAGGAAACTCCAGTTTTTCCCTCTTTCTCTTAAAGGGTCATCATGAGGCCAACTACTATGAAGAAAGAGATCGGACAGTTTCAGGCAATTTGGAAACTGCTAGGAATATTCCTGAAGAGGCAGCTTGAGGATAATCACTCTGAAGATTGTACAGGATTAATTCAGAGCACAAATCAAAGAAAGGGAACAAGACCAATAAGAATTTAGTTCTGCGAATTTGCACTGAAATATTTCAAAAGGGAGCAATTGCAACATCATTTGCTTAATGCTCATGCACCAATGTAATTCATTAAACCAGCTGCCTCTGTTTCCGGGGTTGAGCAGGTGTAATGGAAACCTCAGTAGAGCAGCCACAGGTTTCTGTAAAAAGTCATAGCTGATTGTTAAAATCACAAGGCAGGTATTATGTCTGTGCTCATCTGTGCTCCCAAACATTTTTTCAAAACCAATTATGGACTAAAACCAGGCAAGATATGCTGGTGGGGATGGGGCTTTTATTGTGAAATTATAACTATTCATAACTCCGATGATGTTGACATAGGATAATCCAGAGATAGTTCAGGATAGAAAGACAGGCAAGTTAAAAAAACAAACAAACAGGCTTCACAAGTTTTAGATACATAGGGGTTGAGCTACAAAATAAACGTAACAGGTTTTTGGGGGCAATGTTTAAGACCAGGGGTGTCAAACTCAAGGTCCATAGGCCGGATGCAGTCTACGGAGTGTTTAAATCTGGCCCTATGGCCTGGAAATAGCAAAGGACGAGCCCATGGTGCCTCTGGCATGCCCCCCCCTGCATGCACTACTTGTGCCCTGTTTTGGCCAGCAAAGTGTTTCTGGGGGTCATCCAAGCTGAACATCGGCCACATAGGGGCCCATTCGGCTCCTGCATGGCACTTTTGGCTGGCAAAGTAGCAATAGCAATAGCAGTTAGACTTATATACCGCTTCATAGGGCTTTCAGCCCTCTCTAAGCGGTTTACAGAGTCAGCATATTGCCCCCACAGTCTGGGTCCTCATTTTACCCACCTCGGAAGGATGGAAGGCTGAGTCAACCTTGAGCCGGTGAGATTTGAACCGCCGAACTGCAGCTAGCAGTCAGCTGAAGTGGCTGCAGTACTGCACTCTAACCACTGCACCACCTCGGCTCCAGTGCTGCAGAAGGCTGTCCAGGCCAAAAACGGGCCATGCAGGGGCCTTGCACACCCCCTTGCCCTATTTTGCCCAGCAAAGTGCTGCGGGAAGCATCCATCCCATCTCTCCCGCCCCCCCTGGCTGCCCCGTGGAGGAGAGCTACAATGCTGATCCGGCCCTTGAAGAAATCCAGTTTGACACCCCTGTTCTAGCCTGTTAGGAGGAGGAAGTAATTTTCTCTGTTTTTAGAGTTCTAATTTTGCCAAACCTCTATTTTAATTGAGCATTGCCCTTCATGGCCTGTCAAATCTTTTGCTGTCTAGGATTAGGAAGAGGTTCAAGAAAATCATCTTCCTGAAATAATAAGAAATGTTATGGAGTGTGCAGAAATGGGCAAACTAACTAAAGAAATCCAGGGAAAAGAAGAATCAGAATTCTACCAGATGTGGGATAAATGGTGTAGGTGGATGGAGGAAAGAAACAAAAACAAATGAAGGAATATAACAAAACTCAAAACATAATAGTTATGAGTAAAATAAGAGGGTTAAGAATGGTGAAATCCAAATGAAATACAATAGAAGGGGAAATAATATAAGGTGAGCGGTATCGATTGATAATTGCTATTATAAAGAACAGGAATTTCCTGTTCGTATTGTATTGTATAAATGTGGTGTACATCTAATTTTTGTGTGTGTGTATTTTACATGTTTGTTAATAAAAATCTTTTTTAAAAAATCATCTTCCTATGCTTTATTAAGAACATTGCTAGCCTTGCCTTCAGAGCATCAAAAACCTGCGTGTTCCTCCAGGGTGTGAGGAATCCCCATGAGAAATCCTTTAAGAGAGACATGAAAGTATCACTACACTTTTGATGTGCTATGCAACAGATAACATTTTGGAATGGATTCTTTCATTTTACCCAACGTTCTATAACTCAAAGACACCACGGTGTGAAAAAAGTGACTGAACAGTGGTCCTCACACTTACAACTATTAGCAATAGCAGTTAGACTTATATACTGCTTCATAGGGCTTTCAGCCCTCTCTAAGCGGTTTACAGAGTCAGCATATCGCCCCCCCCCAGTCTGGGTCCTCATTTTACCCACCTCGGAAGGATGGAAGGTGGAGTCAACCCTGAGCCGGTGAGATTTGAACCACTGAACTGCAGATAACAGTCAGCTGAAGTGGCTGCAGTACAGCACTCTAACCACTGTGCCACTTCGGCTCTATAACTATTGCAGCATCCTCAAGGTCATGTGATCGCAATCCAGGCACTTGGCAACCAGCTCGCATTTATAATGGCTGCAGTATCCCAAGGTCCCATAATCTCCATTTGCGACCTTCCTACAGGGCATCTGACCAACAAAGTCAATGTGGGAACCTGGATTCGCTAACTCTGACTTTTACATGCCAGTTTCCTCTTCCCTAAGTATGCCATTTCTTATTTGGCTCTGTGCCAGCATCAAATGTCCTCTAGGAACACTGTGACCCAACAGATCTGATTGTTGTCAGCTTACCTCATATATAGCATTCACTTTTAACTCGAATTTCTGTGTTCTTTATTTATTCATTCAAAACATTTATATAGCTATCCATCTTTCAACCAGTGGTGGGTTCTGGATCCCGTTGCAAGTGGTATAGTGCAACGGGGTTTGGCGTCCACCACATGAATGTGCGCAGCAGGTGCACACATGCGTCCTTACCTCTTGTGATGCCTCCGTGAGCCTCCGCGATGCTCCAGCTACTCAGTGGAGCGTCACACAGGTGCTGTGCGCTCTGTGCGTGTGTGCGGAAGCGCCGAAGAGCTCAAATACAGGTAAGGAGCTCAGGTGGGTGGGTAGGCCCTCCGGAGCACCATACTGGAACAGTACCTGGTGCTCCGGACAGGCACCAGTACGCCTGTACTGGGGTGTGCTGCCTGCAACCCACCACTGCTTTCAATCAATCATTTAAAAAATGATGAAACCCAGCCCACTAAAACATTAAAAATAACAAAAACCTCCCTCAATTACTCTTTCATTTAACTTCATTTAATTTATTTCAATTACTCTTCCTCATATTCTCCCTTAAATCTTCTCCTCTGACCTGGTGCCATTCTGTTCATGAATCTTTCTTTACTTTTGCTTTTCTGGTTTTTCAACTCTGTTTTTTTCTACCAGTGATAAGCACTAATACATCTCTTAGAAGGGAAAATACATATATAAGACCGGGTCTTATTTTTGGGGAAATACAGTATTTAGACACTACAGTTCTGTTCCCTTGTATAAAACTTTGGATTCCTCAGATAGCAGAAAGGTCCAGTTTTTATTGATTTTTGGTATTATAATGGATACATTCTGAAAATCTGCAGCAGTAACTGTGGGATAGTGATTCTTCTGTGGAAACAAAGATGTCATCTTCCATAAACTGTAGAATCAGTCATCAGGAAAGGACCTATTGATTACTGACTGCATTACAAGAGGCTCTTTTTAGGCTTTCTTTGTACTGTATATCCTTCTGTAAATCTGGAGGCCACCACTGTACCCAAGGACATATTTGCACTGGAACAAATCCAGGAACAAAAGACAACTAATCTAATTTTAGAGAATCCATTAAAAACATGATATTGCAAAATACGCTTTGAAAAAAGTATGAAAATGCTGAGACAAGATTATATACGCAACAGCATTCTCCAAACTGATGCTTTTTGGGGGGTTTCTGGGGGTTGCAGTCCCCTCAAGATAGAAGATGCCAGTCTTGGAAAGGCTGCAATGCATTCTTAGTGTCCAGGAACCCTGGAAAATATTTCTGAGTAAATACAGTAGAGGTGGGTTGCTGCTGGTTCGGCCCAGTTTGACTGAACTGGTAGTAGAAGTCAATTCAATTCAATTTATTGAGTTTGTATGCCGCCCTATTCCCGAGAGACTCAGGGCGGTTTGCCGAACCGGCAGCGACCCAGGCCTGCCATGTCCTCGGACTGGTTCCCTCACCACCGCTGGGCTGCCACCATTTTGGATTTTAGTGACTTTGCATGCGCAGTTCACTGTAAATTGTCCTGCGCATGCACACAGAACAATTTACATTGAAGAGCGCATGCATGCGTTGTAAATCGGTAGTAAAACTGGCAGCAACCCACCCCTGAAATACAGGTTGTTGTCATTTAGGGACTGCCTCGTATAGGGACCATTCACAGTTCTAACAGTAATTAAAAAGTAACTTTATAACCAATCCTTACATTTATGACCTTTGCAGGTCCATAAAACAAAGAACTGGCCCATAGAATTGCCAAAAGTCAGACACAGCTGAATGGATAATATCAATATCATCAAAGCAAAGTTGAAGTAAGATTGTAAAGCAAAGACAGAGTTTCACTTGGCAACCATTTTACTTAATGAGTTAGTTACTTGTTCTGACCCCCCTCCGTACGGTGAAGCACGCCGACACAAGATTACTGCTAGACAATTTATTTACAGTAAATTAACACACCGACAAGACTTTGGCAGCAACCCAGACTTCCAAGATAAGAAATACACATGAGAGCTTCTCCAGCGTTAGTATATTAGTTGAATCCTGCAAATAGCCTCCTCCCAAAGTCTCTCCTTATATACTCTCTTGGGAGGGGCCTAATCACAACCACCTGGGTCCAATTATCTCCTTTGTCTCCTTAATTGCTGCGGTGTTTATCCACCCGCCTCTTCTGGGAGTCCAGGACCAATTCCCTCTGAACCTCATCACTGCTCAAAGGCCTGATGTCTTCACCACTGCTCCAGGGCCTGACGTCATGGGCACACTCCCTTTGGCTTTCACTGCTGCTCCATGCCTCAAGTGCCTCCTAGTGACCAACCAGCCTCTCTGCTCCCTGCTTGGAGTCTGAAGCCTATCCAGGGTCCTCCACATCTTCCAGAGCCGACTCATAGGACCCCTTGCTATCGGAGTCTGTTTGCAGCTCCAATGGCTGCTGCTGGGCCACAACAGTTACCCATCCCAATTATGGTCGCCAAACGAGGACTACCTCCACAAAAGCTTGCTAAGCATTATCTTTTTTAAAACCCCAGCACCAACACTGCACAGAGTTTGTTGCTGTTAGAGATCACAATATATGTGCTGAGCCATATATAGCATTTTAAAAGTAAACCTGGTTTGAGACAGAGTCTCTTTCCCCAATCCTGCTATGATGTTCTTTCAGACTGAAATTCTAGGAATGAACTAAATCTGGTTACTTACATGCAAAAAGCATGAGTTCTAATGCTGTTCCAATGCCATACTCACGTCTTGATGCAGGTAGTCCTCAATGTACGACTACAATTGAGCCCAACATTTCTGTTGCTAAGTGAAACATTTGTTAAGTGAATGTTGCCTGCATTGTACGACATGTCTTGCCACGGTTGTTAAATGTGTCTGGGTTCTGCATTGACTTTGCTGGTCAGAGGTTTACAAAAGGTGATCGCATGATCCTGGGACACTGCAACCATCATAAGTATGAGTCAGTTGCCAAGCATCTGAATTTTGATCACATGACCGTGAGGATGCTACAATGGTTGTAAGTCTGAAAAACAGTCATAAGTCACTTTTTTCAGTGCCATTGTAACTTTGAACAGTCACTAAATGAGCTGTTGTAAGCTGAGGAATGCCTGTACTGTCATTAGAAAGGTTGTAGAAGAGACCATAAAACCTGTTCTCTAGAGATGGATTGGTGGGTATAGCCATTTATATTGAATACTAGCTGATAACCCCACGTTGCCCTGGTATTTATTTATACGGGGAAATGTCTGGACCAAACATAATTTCTAACGTTGGATTTTCCCCATTACCAGAGTAAGCCCCCTTGTGAAGTACTGTGAAGCTGCTACCATGGCAACTCCACTGCGCTGTACAGTAGAAGCTAGTACAGAAGTATGGCACAACAGGCTGTATCTTAATAGAACACCCCCCGAGAGGTATTAGGGGTGTCTTACCCCCACAGTGTATACTCTCTCTCTCTTTCTCATGCGTGCACGCGCGCGCGCACACACACCCACACACAGCATGTACAGTATGTATCAGGGATGGGTTTCAGCCCATCCCTGATACATACAGGCATACAGGCATACTGGTTGGTGAAATTTAGCATGCCTTAGCATACCCATTCTTCTGGAGGCCCCGACAAGCCCACGTGGCATGCGCTGCCCTCTTCTCTTTGATAGCTGCCTCATTTCCAATGAAGGTGGTCGAGAATCCATGCAGAGGGAGAAAATCACATGGATTCCCCACCACCTTCATTGGAAACGAGGCGGCTGACAGAGAAGAGAGCAGTGCACACCCGTGGGCTTGTCCAATGAATTCTCCCTCTTGTTCCTTCTTCGGCTGTTGGATAAGCCCACGTGGCATGCACTGCCTTCTTCTCTTTGATAGCTACCTCATTTCCAATGAAAGTGGTCGGGAATCCATGCAGAGGGATGCCTCTGCACAACCCTGGGTGAGTGAGAACAAGTTCCTGCCATTATGAAGGCTCTGAGATGAGGGTCGGAATCTTCACCTCGGGACAGCAGGACCAAAGCCCCTCTCCCAAATGGCCCTTCTTCCCTCTGAGGGAGAGGGACCTGGCTGCCCCGCTGCCTCTGGCAGATGAGGCTTTACTGTCCCACAGTGAAGATTCTGTCCCTCATCCCAGAGCCTTCATAACAGCGGGAACCAGGGACGTGCAGTCACTAGAGGCAAGGGAGGCGGAGCCTCCCCAGTCTCCTGAGAGAAAGGAAAGAGTTTTAAATATTTTTTTTTGATGAATTAAAGCCAGGGTAGTTGCTACCAGATTTCAAGTCACAGTGGCTTGGTGTCTGCTCTCAGTGTTAACTAGGAGGAGGCCAGAGAATTCGGGGCCTCTTTTGCTTAAGGAATTTTTCACCTTTTAAAAGTTAAGGCGGAGTTAAAAAGCAAAAGATTTAATATGCAAAAGAGGCACTGATTCTCCCGCCTCCTGATCTGGGAGCAGCGAATCATGTCTTGCACTTGAGCGACTGCGCAAGTGCAAGGGTGATTCTGGAGAGGTTTTTCTTTCACCAGCCACCATTTCTTCTGCAGCCAGCCCAGCACCGAGCGGGGAGGACGAGGAGGAGAAGAGCGGTGAGCCCTTGTGGCTGGCTGGGGAGAGACTCACCGCTCTTCTCCTCCCAGCCAGCCAGCCAGCCACCCCCACCCGACCTGCTCCCTGCCTGGCCGGCCAGCCAGCACAAAGACAAACCGCTCTTCTCCTCCCAGCCAGCCAGCCACCCGACCTGCTCCCAAGAATGTCAGCGGGGACGGAGGAGACGGGAGGCGAGGCGGCAGAGCGCGGCAGCGGCGAGAAGCAACACCCCCACCGCTGTGTCCGACAGGCATCTCGCGTTTATGTCCATCATAAACGAGAGACGCCTGTCGGACACAGCGGCGGGGACGTTGCTTCTTGCCGCTGCCGTGCTCTTGCCTCACCAACGGTATCCTTCACCGCACATCACTGGAGGGAACTTGTTCTCACTCGTCCGGGCTTGTGCAGAGGCTTCCTTCCAAGAGTCTCTGGGGCTGTAATTGTGTGGTGTGTGCATGTGTCTATATTTTCCATGCCATGGGGCCGTCTTTTGAGACGCTAGCTGCTACCTTTCAGGAAACGCATAAAAAGAGGAACCGGGTGGGGAGAGAGTGGGAACAAAGCTGCTCACCTGAACTGCAGGACGATGACAGGGAGCTAGCGAGGCTCTGCGTGGCCAGTGATGACTCTGGAGCCCATCCACGGGGGCGAAAAGATGAGGAACGGGAGGGGGACCAAGGGGGCCTTGTTCTTCTGAAGAGAACTTTGTATATATATGTATGTATGTATGTATGTATGTATGTATGTATGTATGTATCAAGACCACCATTGTTTCAGTTAAGAAAAAAATTCTCAAGAATTAGAATGAAAGTATGCTGAAGGATTAATACTTTGCATTTAGCTATTTTATAAATATACACATTCTGGTAGACTTGTCACTAGGTGCGTAATTTGCAGTTCACGATGTTTAATCTAAAAAGTGTAAACTGTGAAGCTTATACTAAATGAATTACTATTTCCAACATTTATGCAATACATTATATTTAAACTCAGGATAATATGTTTACAAATTGACGCCTTAGCACAGTAATACATAGAAAATAATGATTTTAGCCCGAACCGCCTCAATTAAACATTTTGGTTTAAGTAATATAATCAGCAGTAGATTTGGTATTTTTAGTAAGTAGGAGGCAGATGAAAATGTCATATAGGAACTGAAGATTAGAAAAATGTTGCAAATGTTCCACGGATAATCAAAATTAGAGATGAACAGAAGTTTTTAATTGGATGTATTAATAGTATAGTAGTGTCATGAATATATTGAAATATGTGCATGTATATCTTTTGTTCCACTGTTGCTTTGATAAAATTAGTCTTTCAGTATGCTGAAACATTACAAAAACTTAACAGAGACAGCAATGAGAATAAATATTTATAATCTGACCATTAAAGTATTATTTAACGGTGTACCAAAATTTATCCAGGAATTTCTGGAAAAATTTCCTCCCTGTTTTTTCTTCTCACTCTTGTTTTGACTCATACTTCAGAAAATTTTGACTGAGGTTGCAGGCCATTGGTGGGTTCCGGATCCCGTTCCAACCGCTATGGTTGGAACGGGCCCAGTGGTGTCCACAGGGAAGCACGCAACATGTGTATGCATCTTAGCACCTCCACGAGCCTCTGTGATGCTCCAGCTGCTCAGCGGAGCATCATGAAGGCACTGTACGCACAGTGTGCGTGGCGGAAGCACAGAAGACTTAAAAGACCAGCAAGGAGCTCGGGTGGGCAGGTGGGCCCTCTGGAGCACCGTACCGGAATGGTATCCGGTGCTCCGGGCTGGCTCCTGTACATCCGTACCGGGGCGTACCGCCTGCAACCCACCACTGTTCCAGGCCCTTTGAAAGAGTTAATATATTCAGAAATATATGCAGAAAATTCTACAACTCAAATCAGCAGGATGAAAAGGCACAATGCCCATCAGAATCAAAGATATGAAATTTGGTAAATGCATATTCATCACCACTCTGAAACCTCTCTGAATCTCAAGAAGCTTTATGGGAGGAGTTTCCTCTAAATGCCTTTTCTTTAGGCCATGATGGTGAAAATTTTAAAACACTCTCCTTGTCTACCTCATAACTAAAATATGAACATGTGACAAAAAGTAATTTGCTTGGGGGTGTGTGGGAAAGTGAAAGCAATTTCCCACCAGATTAAATAAAAAATGGTCTGCAATAGAAAAACTATTATTATTGGTAGGAACAGTCATTTCACACAAAGCACTACAGAAATGTTGAAGGAATTTAAGCTAAAATGGGATTTACCTGGTCAGTCCCTGAATGACAGGCCAGTATATGTGCGTTTGATTCTGACGAACCAATAACCACTTATTTTCCAAAATAAGTCCAAAAGCATAAAAAGATAAGAATTGAATGAAGTTTAAAGAATAAAATGCAGGGAATAATAAATAAGGAACAGTTGGTTATCTTTTTTTTTTTAGATTTTATTAATATTTGTAGGCCGCCCTTTTCCCTGAGGGGACTCAGGGCGGCTCACATAAAATCAGGGAAGGGAATACAAACAGTAACATAGACACATATAATAAAAGTAATAAGCAACATACATTCATCATTCGGGAGGGGCGGCTATCCTTGTCCCCAGGCCTGACGGGCTAGCCAGTTCTTCAAGGCTGTGCGGAAGGCCTGGGCGGTGGTGAGGGTACGAATCTCCACGGGGAGTTCGTTCCAAAGGGTCGGGGCTACTACTGAGAAGGCCCTCCTCCTTGTGGTTGCCAGCCGGCACTGGCTGGCCGATGGAATACGGAGGAGGCCCAATCTATGTGATCTAATTGGTCGCAGGGAGGTAATTGGCAGGAGGCGGTCTCTCAAGTATCCAGATCCACTACCATGCACGGCTTTATGGGTGACTAATAGCACCTTGAAGCGCATCCGGAGATCGACAGGTAGCCAGCGCAGCTCGCGGAGGATAGGTGTTATGTGGGTGAACCGCGGTGCACCCACAATCACTCGCGCGGCCGCGTTCTGTACTAGCTGAAGTCACCGGATGCTCTTCAAGGGCAGCCCCATGTAGAGCACATTGCAGTATTCCAGCCTAGAGGTCACAAGGGCCCGAGTGACTGTTGTGAGTGCCTCCCGATTCAGGTAGGGTCGCAACTGGCGCACCAGGCGAACCTGGGCGAATGCCCCCCTGGTCACAGCCGTCAAGTGGTGGTCAAACGATAGCTGTGGATCCAGGAGGACTCCCAAGTTGCGAACCCTCTCTGAGGGGTATAGAATTTGACCCCCCAGCCTGAGTGATGGAATATTGATCGAATCTTTGGGAGGGAAGCACAACAGCCACTCGGTCTTTTCTGGGTTGAGCACAAGCTTGTTAACCCTCATCCAGTCCATAACGGCCTCAAGGCCTCGGTTCATCACGTCTGCCGCTTCATTGAGTTGGCACGGGGCGGACAGATACAACTGGGTATCGTCCGCATATTGGTGGTATCTGATCCCGTGCCTGCGGATGATCTCTCCCAGCGGTTTCATGTAGATGTTGAATAGTAGGGGGGATAAGACCGAGCCCTGAGGCACCCCATATGTTAGGGGCCTAGGGGACGATCTCTGCCCCCCCACTAACACCGACTGCGACCTGTCCGAGAGGTAGGAGGAGAACCACCGCAACACGGTGCCTCCCACTCCCACCTCCCGCAGTCGTCGCAGAAGGATACCATGGTCGATGGTATCGAAAGCCGCTGAGAGGTCAAGGAGGACCAGGATGGAGGAATGTCCTCCATCTCTGGCTCTCCAAAGATCATCGGTCAATGCGACCAAAGCGGTTTCTGTGCTGTAACCGGGTCTGAAGCCTGACTGGAAGGGGTCGAGATAGTTTGCTTCCTCCAAGGACCGTTGGAGCTGAAAGGCCACCACCTTCTCAACAACCTTCCCAAGGAAGGGAAGGTTGGAGACTGGGCGATAGTTATTAAGAACAGCTGGATCCAAAGATGGCTTCTTTAGGAGGGGTCTCACCACCGCCGCTTTCAGTGCGGCGGGGAAGTTCCCCTCCCGAAGAGAGGCGGTTACAACCGCCTGGATCCAGCCTCGTGTCACCTCACTGCTGTTAGTAGCCAGCCATGAGGGACACGGGTCCAGTACGCAGGTGGAGGCACTTACAGCCCTCATGGCCTTGTCCACATCCCTGGGGGTAACATCCTGAAACTCAACCCAGAGATGTTCCACCTGATCCTCTTGTGTCTCGGCTGGAACTGCGGGGATGGAGTCCAAGTCCGACTGAAACCGAGCAATTTTGTCCGCTAAGAATTGGGCATAATCCTCAGCTCTGCCCTGCAAGGGTTCCCCCGCTTCCCTTTTATTCAATAGGAAGCGGGTTATCTTAAACAGGGTGGCTGGGCGGGACTCAGCGGACGCAACCAAGGTGGCTATGTGAGATCTTTTCGCTGCCCTAAGTGCCCTGGTGTATTCCTTGGTGCAGGTGGTTACCATTGCTCGGTTCGATTCGGACTTATCGGACCTCCATCTTGCATGGCTAATGAGACAGAGAAGAAAGAGAAAGAAAAGTCAGTGAAGCAAAAGTAGAAAAATATATGGATCATCAACCAGAGAGGATGAGATGCAATTATGAGAGAAAGGTAAAGGAATTTTATCAAGGTATAGCAATAGCACTTAGACTTATATACTGCTTTACAGTGCTTTATAGCCAGTGGTGGGTTTCAAAAATTGTTTGAACCTATTCTGTAGGTGTGGCCTCCTTTGTGGGAGTGGCTTGCTGCCCATGTGACCGGATATGAAGATGCTGATGACACTTGTCAGAACCACCTTAAATTACCTCACACACAGCACTGGCATGCATAAGAATATGATGTAAACTTATTTTTTAAAAGGCATCTTTGGTTTGCGTTAAACAACTTCAACACACGCAATGTTCTGATTGCACCACAAATGTAGAAGTCATCCTTATCTTAAACAGAGGCACTGTGTTTTATAAATATGAGCATGATAGTGTAAAATAATCATATCCAAGGACCAGTGGTGGGTTTCAAAATTTTTTGGAACCTCTTCTGTAGGTGTGGCCTGCTTTCCGGGTCCACTGGTGGAACCTCTTCTAAACGGTTCGGTAGATTTGACGAACCGGTTCTACCGAACAGGTGCAAACTGGTAGGAACCCACCTCTGTTTATAGCCCTCTCTAAGCGGTTTACAGAGTAAGCCTAATGCTCCCAACAATTTGGGTCCTCAGTTTACCCACCACGGAAGGATGGAAGGCTGAGTCAACCTTGAGCCTGATGAGATTCAAATTGCCAAATTGCAGGCAGCTGGCAGTCAGCAGAAGTAGCCTACAGTACTGCACTCTAACTACTGCACCACCGTGGCTCAAGTTATAAAGAATGTAAATGGTGAAGACTGATTATTAAGCAGGGCTGCTGGGATTTGAGACTAAAAAATAGTCATAGAAGGAAGATAAGTGGTAGAATGACCGAAGTAGTTTAGATTAAAACATCAGCATCTAAAATTATGAAACTTTATACTGATACTGAAACTTTAATACACATCAAAAGCGGATGTACAAGAACCTACATCCAGAGACATTATCCATGATGTAACTACTCAAAAAGGAATAGCAAATCATTTGGGACTGGTGGCTTTACATGGGAATTACTGAATGATGAATGTGTTCCTTTCCATCTCTCCCTCTGAAAAAAAAATTAATGGAAGATGGTGTTTTTGAATTTTCATGTTTGTTTGTCTTTGCTCAAAAATAAATAAAAATTGTTTTACAAATGAAAAAAAATCCTTATGATTTGTGACATTTGGAGTAAGAACAATAGTATGGAAGAATGGAGCCTAGTTTTCAATGACATTACTCCTAAGAAGGATGAATACATTTATTTAAGAATAAATAAATCCTATCTAGATTATAAACAGTAATGGTGAGTTGCCAATAAAACTTCTGTCTTAGGAAAATGTTTACTTTGAACAAAGCCTGGAGTTAAATTTCTTTCTCTAATTATTATTATTTTGTCCAGGAGATGAAGACATTTAAACACCCAAATATCCACTCTAGAAAGATATAGATTTAAGATGAGTGTATGAACTGGTAGCTATGATTAGAGAAATATGCGAATATATTTCATGGCTTGGGGTGAAGAAATTGTGGAACTCAAAGGTGGTTTTTCAAGAGGCAACTGGACTTTCTGGTTTTTCTTTGAAGATGTTTCGCTTCTCATCCAAGAAGCTTCTTCAAAGCCAATGTGAAATGCCTTCAAAGAAAAAAAGAAAGAAAGGAAGTCTCCTCTTGGAAAACTACCTTTGGCACAACCATGACCTGGATGACTGAGAATCTCCTTAGACAAAAATTATGGAACCTTACCTTATCCATGTGTCTAAGAATTGTTGAAGCCACAAGTGCAAAATAAATTTTATGCAACTAGTCCAGTGGTGGGTTTCAAAAATTGTTGTAATCTACTCTGTGAGTGTGGCCTCCTTTGTGGGAATGTGACCAGATGAGAGTGGCTTGCCGCCCTTGTGATTGGATATGAAATTATGAATTAGTACTTAGGTCGGTCCAAGTAGCTATTCAGAAACTCTGGCATTGAAGCATGCAAGTCTTAAGCTGTCAAGTTACAAGATCCTTGCCAGTGGTGGGTTTCAAAATTTTTTGGAACCTCTTCTGTAGGTGTGGCCTGCTTTCCGGGTCCACTGGTGGAACCTCTTCTAACCGGTTCAGTAGATTTTACGAACCGGTTGTACCGAATAGGTGCGAACTGGTAGGAACCCACCTCTGAACTAGTCTATAAGTGGACTTTTTAAAACAAATGATGCAGTGGTGGGATTCAACTTTTTTTGCTATCAGTTCTGTGGGCATGGCTTGGTGGGCATGGCAGGGGAAGGATTCTGTAAAATCCACCATTCCCTCCCGATCAACTGGGACTCGGGAGGCAGAGAATAGATTGCGGCGGGGCCAGTCAGAGGTGGTATTTACCAGTTCTCCAAAGTACTAAAAATGTCTGCTACCAGTTCTCCAGAACTGGACAGAACCTGCTGAATACCACCTCTGAAGTGATGGGTTGATGTCAGGGAAAGGAAATTTGAATCTTTTGCTTTAATCATAACCCTAATTTTAATGTTACAAGAGTCTAGTCTCTGAAAAGAAGAAAGAACCCATTGAAAACTTTTACAGTGTATATATGAGGGTGGGACCTCCAGCCGGGACCAAAATTAAAAGTAAAGGATTAAAAAAGTGCTGATTTTTGAGGTTCTGATCTGTATTGGTCCTTTTTATTTGTTATTTACTGAAAAACGAACACTGCCACAACTGCCACTTCAGGACTGCTATATTTAATTTAACCCACAGGACATGCATCTCAATGGTTGCAAGGAAATTGCAAGAACACTGAAGTTGGTAAACTATACAGGTGAATTGCAGGATGCAGGAAATAGGATTCTAGGAGAAACAGAACTGACAGTTAAATAGGGGACTAGATTTTAAAAAGAGGTAGGACATTTATCCCCCAGGTCCAGTCGTACACAGGCAGTCCTTGTTCAAAAACCACAACTGAGACCACCAACTGAATTATTAGGTGAAGTGATTATAAAGAGAAACTGTGAAAGTACTTATGATTTTATTTCAGTTTTTCTTTGCTTTACAGACCTGAAAAGGTTATAAACGTGAGGTGGGTTTGTATTGTATTGTATTGTATTGTATTGTATTGTATTATTTGTATGCCGCCCTTCTCCGGGAGGACTCAGGGCGGCGAACAATTCAGGGGGGAAAAAGGGGAACATAAAAAGACAAAATACAAATAATAAAAGTAGACAACAGTCGCACAACCATACATGTCGAGAGGGGAGGGAACTCATCACCCCCAGGCCTGCTGGCAAAGCCAGGTTTTAACGGCTTTTCGGAAGGCCTGGAGAGAGGTGAGGGTCCGAATCCCTGCAGGGAGTTCATTCCAGAGGGCCAGAGCTGCCACAGAGAAGGCCCTCCCCCGGGTAATAGCCAGGTGGCATTGGCTGGTAGATGGCACCCGGAGGAGGCCAACCCTGTGAGATCTAATGGGTCTGTGGGAGGTAATTGGCAGCAGGCGGTCTCTCAAGTACCCAGATCCAATACCATGAAGGGCTTTATAAGTTACAACTAGCACCTTGAAGCGTATCCGGAGACTGATCGGTAACCAGTGCATCTCGCGGAGGATAGGTGTAACGTGGGTGTACCGAGGTGCACCCACAATCGCTCGCGCGGCTGCGTTCTGGACGAGTTGAAGTCTCCAAATACTCTTCAAGGGCTGCCCCATGTTTTTCTTGCAAAGCTACTTTTTTTTAAACCATGGTTGTAACTGTGAATGGTCACTGCCTGAGGCAGTTGCTACCTGTAATGGGATAGGAGACAGGGAAGAAAGGAAGGAAGTTTGTTTAGGGGAGGAACAGAAAGCCAGCTGAGTAACACATATGAGACCCCCAGCTGGGAGTGTGGCTTGATAGAGAAGAAAAAGATGGAAAGGAGAAAAATGCATTTGAAACCAGGAAGGCAGAGTCTTCACCCTTCTCCTGACAGAAAGACAGCTGGTGTTCAGACCTAGGTTTCCCAAAAGCACGAAGACGACTCCTTGTCCCAATAAATCCCCTTTTATTTAGTTTTAAAGTGAATTCCTCTCTAGCAAAGTCCCAGCCAACAGTCTTCCAAAAGACTACACAACTACAGACCTTTATCAGGCTTGGAGAGCTGCCAGGCCGATATCTTCCAAACACCACTCTGTAGCAGACAATACTTGGCAAGAAGTCAGGAATGGATCTTCACCCTAATGAATTGAACTAATTGTCTCCTGCAAACTCCCCTCTCCTTTCGCTCCTCTTTATTCCCTATAGGAGGGGCCATTCACCATCCACTTGTGGCTTTAGTCCCGAGTCGACACTTGTTCCTTAGCTGTTCCCTTTTCCTGGCAGTTCTGCGCATGCGCACACTGGGAACAGGCTCCAGCTGTTCTTCAGCCCCACTGATATCTGACTCCAAAGGCAGCTGATAGCTGTCGGACGGCCCTAGCCTCATCTCTGCCTCCGACTCAGAGCACTCAACAGAGTCTTCCCAGAGTCCAGGATTGGCCCAACCTCCTCACTATCTGAGTCTGGCACCAGCTCTGCGGGCTGCTGGCAGGCCACAACACCTATTTGAGACTTTTGTCAAGACAAATTAGAATGAGCATCTTTTCAAGGCAGCAGGGAAAAGCTGTCAGCAAATATATATATATATATATATATATATATATATATATATATATATGTATATGTATATGTATATGTATATGTATATGTATATGTATATGTATATGTATATGTATATGTATATGTATATGTATATGTATATGTATATGTATATGTATATGTATATGTATATGTATATGTATATGTATATGTATATGTATATGTATATGTATATGTATATATCTTTAGAAGCATTTGTTGCTGAAGAAACAAACATTCCCTATATGTTTTTTCCTAATGAGCTAAATAAAATTAATAAAATATTTTTTAACAGGTGGAATAGCTTTTGATTTACCAGATACCAAGATGAGGGGGGAGAAAATGGTGCTTAGAGCTTTTGCCATTGATGAAAGATTTGGTAGCTGGTGTGATGAGAATACATTTTGGGAAGGGTTGTGGGGGCGGGGTGGATTCTGCTTGAGAGATCATTTTGGGGAATCAGCCTTCAAACTCAGGACTGGCTTCTGTATTATAGCAGGGGATATATAAAAGACTTTGAAAATCAATGTACAATTTGGCAGGTGGATCTACATTATATTGAAAAAATATCAAAGCCCCTCTCGGGTATATACAAAATAGCTGTTTTATTAGTGACAGTTTAAGTTTATTTTGTATGCACGTGCAACAATGAGGTAAGAATTTCATACAATGCTGGAAGGGAAAAAAAGGGTCCTTTTGGAATAATTTTAGGAATCCTCTGTGTTAAAATATATGGATTATTTTCCTTTAAAAACAGGAACATATCTTATTGGCTGGGATTGGGGTGGGTGCTAACAACCAATGGGACTCAGTTAGTGATGGCAACAGGGATTGCCAGATTGCTGTTGCTAAGCAAGGCAGTCATGTGATTTTACACTGTATGATCACATTCTTTAATGACAGAAATTATAGTCGCAGTTAACTGAAGGTGATCTGTAATAACATCTATCTATCTATCTATCTATCTATCTATCTATCTATCTATCTATCTATCTATCTACCTACCTACCTACCTACCTACCTACCTACCTACCTACCTACCTACCTATCTACCTATCTATCTATCTATCTATCTATCTATCTATCTATCATCTAGCTATCTAGCTATCTACTGTATCTGTAAAAATGGCTGTGTGTGTGTATGTGTGTGTGTGTTCCAGCATAACTTGTTTGTTTGTTTGTTTGTTTATTGGATTTATATGCCGCCCTTCTACCAAAGGACTCAGGGCGGCGCCTCTGGAATGCCTCGAGCAACTTCAACCAAACTTGGTACACAGATTACTTTCTCTCTGGAAAATAATACTGTGGGGGGTAAGACACCCCTAAAACCCATCGGGGTGTGTGTTCTGTTAAGATGCAGCCTGTTGTGCCTTAAAATGGCTTCTACTGTACTGCCTTAAAATGGCTTCTACTGTACATTGCAGTGGAATTGCCATGGTAAGGGCTTCACAGTACTCCACAAGGGGGTTCCCTAAGGTAAGGGGAAAAATCCATCATTAGAAATTACACTTGTGAGGGCACAGGGAAAACATCTTTAACTAATTTAATTGTCACTGAAATCAGGGCTCAGGGACAAGTTGCTCTTGCCATTGCCTCTTCAGGAATTGCGGCAATGTTAATGGAAGGAGGGAGGACAGCTCATTCCGCACATATGTTGTCACTTGACATTGCCATTCCTGTCTAATACAGGATTGGGATAAATAAATTCCCGGGCAATGCTAGGTTATCAGCTAGCATTTTAATAAAATTAATCTTTTTTATTTTAAAGTTAAATATTATGCATTGACTGACCACCCATTCTGCAACTGTTTGAAGTTTTGATGAAGCTGAACGATGGGGAGTTATCCTTGTATCTGTGGCTTTCATAGTATGTCTGCAGTCACGTGTGCTTGTGATTTTGGCTCTTGACAACTGGCTTGCAATTACAATGGGTGCAGTGTCCCATTGGTCATGTGATTACCATTTGTGACTTCCACCACCAGCTCCTGACTAGAAGAGTCAATGGAGAAGCTGGCAGGGGGTTGCAGAAGGTGATCATGTAGTAGCAGTAGTAGCAGTAGCAGTTAGACTTATATACCGCTTCATAGGGCTTTCAGCCCTCTCTAAGTGATTTACAGAGTCAGCATATCGCCCCCACAGTCTGGGTCCTCATTTCACCCATCTTGGAAGGATGGAAGGCTGAGTCAACCTTGAGTCGGTGAGATTTGAACCGCCGAACTGCAGATAGCAGTCAGCTGAAGTGGCCTGCAGTACTGCACTCTAACCACTGAGTCACCCCGGCTCCTTAGTTCTGACTGCAGAACCCAGGAACTGCATGGGATTCATCTAACAACGGTAACTGGGGCTGCCACAACTGCCATCATAGGTTAGTGCAATCATGTTATATCCTGGTTTACAACCACGTCGCTTAGTGACAGAGTTGCCAGCGTCAATTACCACGGGTAAATGAGAGTTATCTGTAAATGTTAATAATCCTGAAGCTGTGGTAAATCTCTGATGTTTTTCTATCTTTTGGTTTTAATGAGATTCTGGTTTTATTAAAAAGAAAACAGCCGACTAGCTAGACTGTAATGATCAGCTGAAATCTAGATAAGCTTAGAGAACTTTCAGTGTACTTAAACTAGTCATATTTTCTGCCTACAAAATTTGTTACTATGTGCCTGAGATGTGACATTTTAGGAATCACTTGCTTCAAATGAGATTTCAAATGAAATGTGAATTTGTTTAACAAATTAATGTCCGAGGAAAGTTTAATGTTTTCTTCCTGCCTGGAAAATCTACAGCAAACCACTGAGAGGGGAGGTTGTTCTGAATGGGGAATAGTTTCCATTCTGGTCCTCTTGTTTCCATGGATACCTGCTGTTAAAGTGCATATCTGTACTCTCAGGTTGCCCCATTACAAGTATGGGCCACCATCCATTTCTGTAGATAAGGAATGCCCAAAACACCCTCTATTTCATGGGTGTCAAACTTGCTGCGTCACATTGTTGTCACATGATGTATCACAATGTTTTTCTCCTTTGTGGAGCTGGGGTGGATGTGGACTGTGTGTGATGCATCCGGCATGCAGGCTGCCAGTTTGACACCCCTGCCCATTGCAAATATAACCTTCACCCCAGTGGTGGGTTTCAAATTTTTTTCGAACCTACTCTGTGGGTATGGCCTCCTTTGTGGGAGTGGCTTGGCGGCCATGGGACCTGGTGGGAGTGGCTTACCGGCCATGTGTTCTCTCTCTCTCTCTCTCTCTTTCCTTCCTTTTGTCTCTCTGCCCCTTTTTCTTTCATCTCTCTCTCACTTTTTCTTTCTTTTATTCTTTTTTCTTTTTTTCTTTCTTTCTTTATTTCTTCCTTTCTTTCTCTTTCTCTTTCTCTCTCTGTGTGAGTCTGTCTGTCTGTCTGTCTGTCTGTCTATCTGTGTGTGTGTCAGTGTAGGGTTTCAAAAATTTTTGGAACCTCTTCTGTAGGTGTGGCCTGCTCTCCGGGTCCACTGGTGGAACCTCTTCTAACCGGTTCGGTAGATTTGACGAACCGGTTCTACCGAACTGATGCGAACTGGTTGGAACCCACCTCTGCTTCACCCCTATTTCTGCTCTGAGCTTAGTAAATAGAACTTCCAGATTCCAGTGGCTTCCTGATTGCTGTCCAGTTCATCTGCTGTGCTTACTTTCTTCATCAACCCCCAAATATTTACTATATGAACATAATTTAATAAATACTACTTTAACTAATAGTACAGTACTACAAATAATATAACTATAATGGATAGTTCCATCAACTCTTGGGAAGATGTTCATATTGGCTGCTTTGTAGAACCTTATTCTAGACCAATATTTTGATTGGTTGCTGCACATTTCATCTGAATCAGAGGTGGTATTCAGCCAGTTTGGACCAGTTCACCTGAACTGTTAGCGGAAATCACAGGTGGGCCTGCCCACCCTCCCTGGCTCTATGGTCCTATTTAGGCGCGTTTTTGAGGCCGGGCGCATGTGCAAAAGCGCCCGTGCAAGCAAAGCGCACACACAGAAGGCTGGGTGCATGCGCAGAGGTGGTGTATGCCACCGCTTATCTGAATCAGTGGTATTGCTCTGCACTAGCATTAGGAAAATACTTTTCTCATTTTTCCTAGATTTGGCTTCTTAATCTCCGTGATAACTACCATTGCTGGTTGTATTTGCATAGCATGGGGATTACAACATTTGCTACATACAGAGAACCATTGGTTTGAAACCGAACAAATTATTATTCTTTCCTCCTAAGTTAACCACTTTTATGCTGATTTTAAAAAAAGGTTTTCCAGCGTACATTATACCATTGTTTCCTTCTTTCCTTTTTTTGTCCACAGTAGACACAGTGTTAAATCCTTTGCAACATTTATTTATCTTGACTTTTTGGGAACCAGAGTAAAATTATTCTACCTCTAGTGACAGCAAAAATGATGAAATAGTGCACCAGTGAACTTGCTGAAAAAACAAAGCAGAAAAGTGCGCAGCTCAGGGAAAGAAATGTTATAATTAAAAAAAACAACACATGTTTCTGTCAAATTTTGAACCAGTGATCTTCTTTCTGCCAGACAAATGTTATTGTTGCTATTTCTGCAAAAGAAATTAGGCAGCTAATTCTGGGACGCTGGATGAAAGGAATTTTTATTATAAAGCTGTTTTATGTGTCTGCGTATGTAGCTTGTCTGTATTAAAAAAATCTGCATTCTGATGTTCTCATTCTGTGGACACTACCTTTTTCGTATTATCTGCTTAAGCCAATTTAAAGTCGTCAACATTAGCACGGGATGTGAGCACCTTCATGGTGCTATGCAGAAATAAGGCAGTGGGTATTATTTAGTGGAGGTGTACTAAACTGAGCCTTTTAGTGAGCAGGTAGGTGGCAGAAATATTTAGACAAAGGTCATTGAAAGAGAGGGAGGGAGGGAGAGAAAGAGAGAGGGAGAGATAGAGAGGGAGAGAGAGAGAGAGAGAGAGGGAGGGAGAGAGAGAGAGAGAGAGATGCTTTCTGGCTGACCTTTGGTTTGAATGGGCAAACACAGCTGCTCATTTTCTAGCAGTCTTTCAAAGTGATAAAAAAACAGGAAGGATGATGGTCAGTTTTCAATTGTTCAGTGTATTCATAAAAAACATTTTCTCTCCTTTCCCTTATTAAATTATATATACAATGCTTGAATGAATGATTGATATATACAGATCAGAGGTGGTATTCAGCAGGTTCTGTCCAGTTCTGGTAGCAGAAATTTTGAGTGGTTCGGAGAACCCGCAAACACCCCACCTCTGAACGGCCCCACCCTCATCTATTTGCTGCTTCTCAAATCCCAGCTGATTGGGAGGAAATGGGGATTTTGCATTATCCTTCCCCTGCCACGCCCACCAAGCTATGTCATGCCCACCAAGCTACACCCACAGAACCAGTGATAAAAAAAAAAATAGAATCCCACCACGGATGCAGATATATTACCTGGGCTTGGGATTACTTCAAACTTGCTCATCTTTGAACTAATTGTTATTATGTAAAAAGCCTATGCTAATGTTAGTATAAACAAACTCACATCGCAACAAACAAAATGTTAAACAGTTATGATATTTATGTAGTTACTTACCAAGCACATCTAAATGATATTAAAGTAACCAAAATATATTTACAATCCCCAAGTCATAACTTTTGAGCACCCATAATGTTTGGAAATTGAACGTTGAACAATTTGACATGCCCTCCTTATGCATATTTATTGCAAGTTTAGAATAATGTATTCAAGGGAATTTACTCCAAGGTAAATATGTATAAGAAAGAAGGTTGTATATGATCCCACTGATTTCAGTGGAATGACTTCAAATATTATTTCTGTTATTCATTTGCCAATATATATCAGAAATGATTTCACTGCTGTCAAAAGCATTATCTTCATATGGAGCAAGGGTATAAACCAAGAAATGAGTCCATTTATTGTAACGAATTCAAATTCCATGCTTATTTGTTGCTATACTTTACAGTGATTTCTTGACCAGCTACAGTTCTGATAAATATGAAAGTCCACTGCGTGAGAAATAGAGATTTGGCAACTAACCCATATCCCCATATTTACTGCATATGCCTGCTTTCTCTTTCTCGCTTGCTTTAATCACAGTCTTTTATTGCAGTCTTTGCCAACTTGGTGTTCATCAAAATGCTTAAAGCTTCAGTTGTCAGTATGACTATTGGAGAGGATGAAGGCTGTGCGGTGCACAAATCTGGAGGAGGGAGGGGATTAAGTTAAACTCTGCTTTAGCTGGAGATGCCAAAGACACAGGCATGACTGAACAAAGAAGAATCCATGGCAACAGGCAGCTGTACCAATGTCCAGTGGGGAAGAGTGATGGAAATTAGAACTATAAATATACAACTCTAAAGGACGGTGTTTTTCCTCAAGTTGTCTAAATTTGAGATGCCAGGGAGCTCTCTATTGGGAAATTTTGCATGCTCAAAAATAAGAAATGGAAGCATAATTTGCAAGTGCTGCTTGTCCCTGTCCTTCATTTTGCTTAACCCTCAGGATTTCTGGAGGAAGATGCCAGTGGATCTTATGAGTTTAAAATGTTCCATTATAGCTATACAGCTACATCCTGGAAGTTAACCACAATGCAAAAATATTCAATACTTTAATAGTTGACAAAAAAGGAAGGGGCTTGAGCCAATTCTTGTACAAGAAATTATGCCTTTTCTACTTTTCTGTAAAACATGGTTATGGTTATGGTTTATTAAACTTGTATGCCGCCCTATTCCCCGGGGGGACTCAGGGTGGCTAACAAACTCATAAGGGAGGGGGTAATACAAAAAACAGACAAGACAAAACAATTTCAAAAAACAGATTAAAACTCTTCAACAGCCACAACAATTCGAGTGGGGCTGGGAACTCATCAGCCCCAGGCCTGCCGGAACAGCCAGGTCTTAACAGCTTTGCAGAAAGCCTGAAGGGTGGTGAGGGTCCGAATCTTCATGGGGAGATCGTTCCAGAGGGCCGGAGCAGCCACAGAGAAGGCCCTCCCCCAGGGGGGTCGAGAGTCGACACTGGCTAGCTGGTGGAATCCGGAGGAGGCCTAATTTGTGGGATCTAATTGGTCGCAGGGAGGTAATTGGCAGGAGGCGGTCTCTCAAGTACCCAGGTCCGATACCATGTAGGGCTTTAAAAGTAACGACTAGCACCTTGAAACGTATCCGGAGTCTAATAGGCAGCCAGTGCAGCTCGCGGAGGACAGGTGTAACGTGGGTGTACCGAGGTGCATCTGTAGGCTCATCTTAATCTTGCCAGTGACAGGGAGAAACCTATGCACAACACCATACACAGTAAATGTAAAGAACAGAGGTAATATCCGATTAAAAAGAAAACACATAAAATAATGTGAAACATTACACATATAAGCATTATAATACCCTGCCTATTCATCTGTGCTGTAGTTTAGATACTCTAATCGGCCACGTATTTACTTCATACTGTTTTTTGAATATTTGGCTCCAAATTTGATTTATTTACAGTTTCCCAATTTTGGTTAATATGAAAAGACTGCCAGAACTGTCATTGCTTTTGGAATGATTGAATCGAAGCTTATTTCATTTCTATTGGGTTGTGAAAGCAAGCACATTTTAATAACCCCATTAAACATATAAGAAATATTACCTTTGCTCTGAGATCTTTTTAAAAATCTCATAGGTACGCCATTATCTTTTTGCCATCCGAATATTTAGAAATGAAGATCCATATGAGGAGGATGGATTAAAAGACATGAATCTTTCCTGATTGCCAGCAAGAATTTCCAGTGTTTACATGAATTCTTCCAGGAGAAGAGTATAAACCTTCAAAAGCAGGCAGATCATAGATCATAGGTTTCATGTGAAATTGACATCGCTGAAATTATGCAGGTGAATTTTGCTGGCAACTCTCAAAAGGCATTCTTTTTCCTGACCTTATTTGGGTAGAAACAACTACAACACAAACAAGTCTAGTGAGTAAGTCTTTTCATAGCCTTAATCAATCAACTGCTTTGGTCTCTCAGAACACTTTCTAAAAATTCTAACTCTGTCAGTATATTGATATCACCATATAACCACCCTGCTTGTTACATTTCTTGACTACTTTCAAAATAATTTGAAAGTGTAGTATTTTTAAATGGATCAGATTTCTTTTAAAGAAGTATCAAATCTAAATAGGAAATGCTTGAGAAACCTATGTGCTGAGGAATATATATATATATACACACACACACACACACACACACACACACACACACACACACACACACACATATATATATATATATATATATATATATATATATATATGTTTTGTTGTATTTGTGCTGATAAATAAATAAAGGGAGACTAGTATAGATCTATTTCAAGCTATTTAGCTCTCATCAGCTAGCCATACCCTTACTGGGATTTGAACCTGGGCTATATTACGTACTAGGCAGACATCTTAGCCATTAGGCCACAGGCTCTTATCCGTTATCAGCCAAGCCAGGGTGAAAGGTATCTATTAGATTTTTACAACCCCCGGTATGCCCAAATATGGGAGGAAGATCACTACTTCCATTCTCTGTCCTTCGGCTCGTCACAAGAGACCATCCAGGCAGAAACCCAATATTATATATATAAACCCAATATTGGGTTTCTGCCTGGATGGTCTCTTGAATAAATGGGTGCATTTATTCTCCTGTTCCTTTGTCCTATGTATGTTGCAGGGCAGATTTTGCATGGTATTTCGCAGACTCCTTGGTTTTCTAGCTGTATTTTGTCTTTAGGGTTTCTTAAGATGTTGACTATTTTTTGGTCAGTGTTGAAGGCTGTTCTGATATTGTGTATATATATCAACACAAATATTAAATGAATAAATGAAAAATTCTATTTTTTAAATACCGTATTTATCGGCGTATAACACGCACCGGCGTATAACACGCATCCCCCATTTTAACACAAAAATTTGAGTAAAAATTTTTTTCATTAAAAATAAATGACTTCATTGGTACTACAGGAAAGTTGAACCATTCTAAAAGACTGATAAATAGTAGCTTTTCTTGAACCAAATCGTCATACGTAATCAAATTATGGTTTAATTTAGATAAAATATTCTTAAGCGCTCTTTCTCTAATTTCACACAGCTCGTGACCTGTTTATTTTTTTAAAAAGGGGGGAAATATTGCAAAAAAAGAGTTATTTTTTACATACATATATATATATATATATATATATATATATATATATATATATATATATATATATATATATACACACACACACACACACACACACACACACACACACACATTTTATAAATTCCAAACAATCTGCGGCGGAGTAAACAATTTCTTCCCTGTACATTACAGACCATAATTTAGCACAGTGCAGGTGACAGGCAGATGTTTTTAACTTCCTAGTCTAGGGCTGAGAGAGAGTGATTGGTCCAAAATTACCCAATGAGCTTCTGTATCTATGTTGGATTATTAGAGACTGTGCCTCCTCATATCTATATTCTTGTACATGTGATACCACACACATATTCAAAATTAGCCAGTGAATTGATTTTGTTAAAACAGCACACTGAAAATTTAGGATACTTTCTTAGGGAGGACAAGGCATGTGACTGTTCATTATCTTTCAATCATGATCTCATATAATCTATTCTTCTAAGCATTTTTCTTCTTCTTTTAATATCAGGAATAATAATCTTTATTGTTAAAAGCTTCTATTACTGTTTTTGTCACTTGCATTCTTTCCATTTCCTGACGGTGTCAATATTCCTTTTTAGTTTTCCACTCCATCTCCTTTTACTACATTCTAGCCAGTTTTGTGCAGTTCTGCTGCAACAATGTTAACATACCTACCCTCTTTATCAATTTTTCCTCTTTTTGGTATTCCCTTTGTATAGATTGTGAAGAACATTTATTTATTATGCGTGATCGTTAAGAGTTGACACTGATGGGATGACACAGTCACCAATCAATCAATACGTATAAAAATAGATGCGACTTTGAAAAGGGGTCGTATTGAGAATCTACCAAACTCAAAACCAAAAGTAGAGAAATAGGGGCGGAATATGCTACTTTTCTGCGTGCAATAAACAGATTCACACTGGGGTTTGTACATCCTGAGAATCCTGGTTTGGGATGTTTTGTGCAGTTAAGCAGTGGTTTGGGGTTACTTTTTTTCATCCCCAAAGCAAAGCCATTATCAACTTTTAGGAATCCAAAAGCAAAACAAAAAACAAAAAAACCCCAGCCTCTGAGTAGGCACACGGGCTATCGGTGCAGACAAACCAACCACTTACGAAGTTTCCGGATAAGCGGAGTCAACTCGATTGGGGGAGAAGCCGCATTAACATTGCAGCCAGCCATCGCGACCGCTTTCCCAGAGCGGCCCAGGTTCAACCGCCGCGCCGTAGGGAACGCGAATGCGCTCGGAAAAAGCGGGAGGCTATTTTTTCAAGAGGCCGCTGGGAAATGTAGTTCCGTCTGTGACTCCCCGCCCACCCGTTCTGATTATTCTCAGACCAGAGAGTACTATACTGGAGATCGAGTGGTTGGGTAATTCTCGCGAGTTTTGACCCGAGTCTTCCTAGTTGCCTAGAGAACAAGGTTTTCTCCCCTCGCCTTTTGGAAGCGCCGCTTTTCCCGCTTCGGCCTTTTTCAATGAATTCGCCCGGCTTTCAACTTAAGTCTTCTCAATGGCGAAATCTCTGCCACAATTGTTTCAGCGGCCAGCGGGGTCTCTTCTAGGCAAGCCAATGAAACACCTTTTCTGAACCGTCACTAAACCTAAGACTTTGGATCACAATTAACAATATAGAATAACGTGTTATGAAGTTGGTTCTATTTTCGAGACTGACTGGGAATTCTGAGAGTTGTAGTTGCGGCAATCTAGTGCAGTGTTTCTCAACCTTGTCAACTTGAAGATGTCTGGACTTCAACTCCCAGAATTCCCAGAAAACGCGGCGTTTCTTCCTGCAAAGCCCTTCTGGCGTCAAGCGGAACTCTCGGGTTGCCCGAAGGGCTTTGCAGGAAGAAACGCGGCTGGAGGCGCCAGGACGGTCCTGGCTGTGGGGCGCAGACTCGGTAAAAGCTCTCTTTGGTTCCCTCCTCCTCCCCCTCCTTCCACAGTCTGTGTGACGCTGCCGCCAGGCTGAGAGCTGCCGCTGAAACAAGTTTGGGAAGGTCCTTTGCAGGCAGCCAGTTCTAGCTGCCTGCAAAGGACTTCCCCACGTTTGCTTTGAAAGAAACCTCTGCGCGGGAGTTAGAAACCTCTGCGCGGGGGTTTCTTGCCACCTTAGAGGGAACAGTGGACCCGGCGTTGGACCCGTATTTATCGGCGTATAACACGCAGTATCGGCGTATAACACGCAGGCAGGGTTTAAGCTTGCAATTTTAGTTTTAAAACTGCGTGTTATACGCCGATAAATACGGTACTTTATTCACAAGATAGTGCTATGTCAGGGCAGCAATTACAAATAAAACAAAGCCAAAGAAAAATCAATAGCAAATCTTAACATACTTAACAAGATAATAACTATAACAGTAATAGATTTACAGTAATTATAATTATACAACCAATGGAAAAAAAGAGAAAAGAAAATGAGCTTTAACTAAATTTCTACTTACATTAGCCTATTTACATTTTTTTCCATATTATATCCATAATTCTATAGGATCTTTTTTTCCATACTAACAATATTTGACATTTGTCAACTTCCCTCTCATTTCTACCTCTTGTCTCTTATCCATTCATAAAATGTATTCCCTGTCCTACAATATTTCGAGTCTTCTTTATCTTTAATTTTTAAGATTAATCTATGCATTTCAGCACAATCCCGAATTTTCCTAATTATATCATCATCTGATGGAGTGTTTGCATTTTTCCAACATTTAGCAAATATGATTCTTGCTGCTCTCAATATATATAACACTAAATATATGGTTGCTTTGTCATAATTTTCTGACAGTATACCTAAAAGACATGTTTCTGGTTTAAACTCAATATGTTGCTCAATTATCATTTCTAACCAATTGTGAATTTTCATCCAGTAATTCCTTTCTTTCTTACACGTCCATCACATGTGGTAGTGTGCTCCCGGAATCTGGTTACATTTCCAGCATTTGGCAGAGGAGTTCTTATACATTTTGGCCAGTCTTGCAGGTGGCAAATGCCACCAATAAAATATTTTGTAGAATTTCAATTTCTATATTGTATAGTATTATACATACATATGCACTACATATTGTATCTGAAATTCTTTGCCCAGGCAATCATCGTTTCTTTAAATATCTCTTCCTCCATTTTATAGTTCAGTAAACCATTATATATATATTTTAATCACTTTTTCATCCGTCCCCATTACAATTTTATACAATGCTGTTTGTTCTTTATTTACACTCCACAATTTAACATCTTTTTCGTGCCTTGATTCATTCTGAAAATACGGCCACCAGGATAAGTCCATCCCCTGACTCTGCAATTGTTTTCTGGATTTAAGATCACCCCTTTCATCTAGAATATCCTTGTAAACATACAATTTTACGAATCAAAAATTCAAAAGGCAGAGGGCTGTTTGTGCTGATCAGGTCCCCAACAAATGCATATAGTTTTCCCAGTTTGGAAATCGACCTTAACAAAAGAAAAGAGAAAAGAAAACTTGTCACATCAAATTTGGCACTATATTAGCAAATCTGGGCTCCACTGTGGCTTCTGGGAGTCACAAGAAAAAGTTTGGGGGTGCATATGGATTGCAAACAATGGATGCCTATCTTTGATGTATTAGCTGAAAATAATGGTATGTTGATCTAGGTTTGTTTCAAAGCCAGAATACTTTTTTTATGTGAGAAGCATTAAATTACATGAGCAAATGAAATATGCAAATTAGATAAACATAGATATGATATCAAAACGTCTATAAATGGACAAGTTGCTACAGCTAGCAATAACAATAGCAATAGCAATAGCAATAGCAATAGCAGTTAGACTTATATACCGCTTCATAGGGCTTTCAGCCCTCTCTAAGCGGTTTACAGAGTCATCATATCACCCCCACAGTCTGGGTCCTCATTTTACCCACCTCGGAAGGATGGAAGGCTGAGTCAACCTTGAGCCAGTGAGATTTGAACCGCTGAACTGCAGCTTAGCAGTCAGCTGAAATGGCTGCAGTACTGCACTCTAACCACTGTGCCACCTTGGCTCTACAGCTAACTCACCATGAGACAACTCACTGCAGGACAACTTAACATGAGATAACTATACTCTAGACCTGTTAATATTCTTAGTAATACTCGTCTTCTTATTATTATTGTAGTTATCTTGCACTGAGTTGTCCCATGGTGGGTTGTCCTGTAGCAAGTTGGCTGTGGTGAGTTGGATGTGATGAGTTGTCCCATTCTGTCACCAAATAGTTTCCTTTATGGAGTAGAATAGATCATCTGTTGTCCTGATTTCCATCTCTGTTCTGCTACTTTATATACCTAAAAGGATAAAGTCTAGAAGAAACAAAGACAGTTTGGGATTGTCTATACTAATGATCCTCATCGCTGTTTCCAGTGGCTCTGGGAAGGAATCCTCTTGATATTCAAATAGATGTAGATAATTTGGACTGCCATTATTAAGTCTTTGCCTTTTTTGTCTCTTGCCTAGAATTCAGATTTCTCTCACCATGCTTTTATCTGACTTTCATCCCATTTTTGCCTGTTGGCTGTTTTTGAAGCTATATTTATTTCTCCCTGAAAAACCATGCATAGATCTGAATATAGAAATTGACTGGAAGCGCGCTAAGTGAAAACTAAACTAAGAATCATCCTCTGTAATTTTCCAACTCAAAATACATTGCAGACAAGACGTTAGTCATCAACATGCTACATGTTTTGGGTAATATCACTTTAAAGCATTTTTTTTTAGAGCTAACAAAGAGTAGTGGGTGACCCAGACTCTGTACTGTGGCATGGGTTTTGTAACATTGTAACATTGTTAACTGTTGTGGCCCAGCAGGAGCCGTTGGAGCTGCAAACAGATTCCGACAGCGAGGGGCCCTATGAGTCGGCTCTGGAAGATGTGGAGGACCCTGGACAGGGTTCAGACTCCGAGCAAGGACCAGAGAGGCTGGTTGGCCACTAGGAGGCGCCTGAGGCGTGGAGCAGCGGTGAAAGCCAAAGGGAGTTGGTCCCGGATGCCAGGCAAAGGTGGGCAGATAAGCGCCGAGAGCAACTACGCAGATACAGAAGATAATTGGACCCAGGTGGTTGTAATTAGGCTCCTCCCAAGAGGGTATATAAGGAGAGACTTTGGGAGGAGGCTGTTTGCAGGATTCAACTAATATACCAATGCTGGAGAAGCTCTCATGTGTATTTCTTATCTTGGAAGTCTGGATTGCTGCCAAAGTCTTGTTGGTGTGTTAATTTACTGCCTAGCAGTAATCTTTGTGTCGGAGTGCCTCGGTGTACGGAGTGGGGGTCAGAACAGTTAACTAACATAGTTACTTTGGATTTTAATTTGACTTATTTTTTTCTCTGTTAAAATGATGCCTAATCAAATGGTTACAGATTAGAATGTAGAAAACCTTTTTATCCTATTGCTCTATGGTTTGATTGATAGCCTCTAACATTCCTAAACTGAAAAGATAAATTATAGAAGGGATGGTTGGAGAATATCTCCTGATAAGAAAAAAGTTTGTTAATGCTAATTGGCATTATCTCTTTGTGAACGCCACACAACCTTTTCCTTGTTAACATCTTAAATTTTACGCTTCTTCTGAATCAGATCTCATTTAAATGGACATACATGTAACATGTTTGACTACATGTAGCTGATTTATTATGCAAATGCAGGATGACTTTTATCCTGTCCAATCAACTTTTCTCTTGCATTTTCTTTGATGTGTTAGCTAATAAGATGGAATGTAAGCTAAGGATCTGGTTTTACATCTTTGAATGAGAGGAATCTCTTTAGTTTGAATATTCTGGTAAATTGTAATCAAATGATCTTACTTTCTCAGTCTGTTTCACTGGAAAACAGGCATGCTGATGCACAAGCCCTGAAAAAGTCATATTTGGCCTTCAGTACTGAGCCATGAAGTTTGCTCTTGGTTCCTTCTCAGTATCACATGACGTAATCGTGTGACACTCGGGCAAACTCTCCAATCTGATCTGTTTGCTCATATCTCTTTTTTGGTTGCTCAGCTGCTCTGATTCATTTGTTTGGCCTTTTCTTAAGGCAGTACTCGCAGGAACTTTGCCTTATTAAAAACCCCCACACGCTACAAGAACTAGTTTGTTCAGCTGTACTTCAATTAAGTCCCCAGCTTGTTGTTCTCATCTCCCAACCTGTCATAATTCTGCTCTCTTCCTTTCCATGCCGTTGCTTCTTTCATTTTCCTCCTGAGTCTTGCCTCCCTGATGTGATTTGCATTATTAGTCATCTTGTCATGAGAAGCCATTTCCTACTTCTCCACAAATGCTACTGTGAACATTTTCTTCATGGACTGCTACAGAGCTGAGCCTTTTGTAGTTCCGGTGAAAGATGGTGATGACTCTTAGCATGCAATCTTGCTTGAAATTAACTCGGATAAACAAATAACTGGACACTTCTCTGCAGTGTTATTGTTGTCATTTCCGAGTGACAACAAACATAGGATCTCTTTTTCCCTCTCAAAGCTCTCTCTGCTAGTTAATGACTGCAATCAAGTTATTTGATTTGATACAACACAATATTCCTTGAGTTATAACTGCAATGGAGCCTGCCCATCACAGCTGTAATTCACAAAGTGGGTCATTCTTGTGACCGACCCAATTTCATTATCTTTTTTGTGATGGTTGTTAAGTAAATCCACATTAGTGAAGTGAACCAATGGTCTTTAGCAGATGATGTGGTCATTAAGCAAAACAGTAGTCTGCTACGGGCATGGTTTGGCTGAAAATTGGAAATAAATGCCAGTTTTCAGCAAAACATTTTAAAATATAGTTATATGACCATGGGGTGCTTGCAAATTTCTGTAAAAGTGGCCCAGTTGCTGAGTGTCTGGGGCAATTGCATAACTTTGGGGAATGTGACTATTGGAACTTCAAGTCTGGGTAGTAAGTAAGTAATGTAGGTTCATTGGCACTTTGAATGGTTGCTAAACAAGTGGTTGTAAGTTGAGGATTACCATTAATTGCTTCAGATAAGCAACCTTTTGTGATGTTTCAAAAACCTGAAAAACCTGCTTAGTTCAAGACAGGAAAGGACAGCATTTCTGGGCATGGAGGCTTTATACACAGTGGTGGGATTCAAGCCACTTAACAATTGGTTCATCAAAAATGTGAGTGTGTGTGCATGCGAAAGGAAGATAATATATAGGGCAGGGTGGGGCAGGGTGGGGCAGGGTGGGGCAGGGTGGGGCAGGGCCGGGCAGGCTGGTGGTCGATTTTACCAGTTCTCTGAACTGCGCAAAATCATAACAACTGGTTTTCCTGAACTGCCCCGAACCGACTGAATACCACCCCTGTTTATATGGGACTTTTGCTATGATGGTGTATCTCTGCATGTTCATCCAAAGGTAGAACGTTTTGGCTGAGGCAGAGGTGATCAGCACTGAAAATCTTAAAATGGCAGGTTTCCATTTTACATAATACTGTTGACATTGCATAGGTCTACGTCTCTAGCATTTGGAACCTAGGCACGTTTGAGGGCATCTCATGCATCTAGTAGTTTGGGGAAGAAGAGAGGTGTCTGTGGGAGCCTGCACTTTTGTGGCAATAGCCTTTTTGTGCTGTTGCCCTTTTGATAATGCATACGATGTCAGAATGCACATACAAAAAGGGTGGAGCTTGTGGCATGACCCTGCTGTTGCCATTTGCCGTTCTTCATCACATCTAACAGAATAACAGAGTTGGAAGAGACCTTGGAGGTCTTCTAGTCCAACTCCCTGCTCAGGCAGGAAACCTTATAAAGATCTGTGTGAGAGAGGTCTTGTCCATTCTCAAAATGGCTGTCATGCTGACGAGTCCCCAAACTCTCATCCCAGGGGACAATTTAAATGTTGGAACTAAGTTTGCCACAAAAGATGCCTTGCTGAGAAAGGCAAATGGCAATGCTAGCTCTTTTTAAAGTATATTTTGTCGCCAGACTTCATGTCCCCAATATTTCATAGGTGAAACAAGAATAGTCAATATTCTTGACGCTTCTGTCCAAGGATTGGTTTTTCCCAACTGCACATTAGAGTAAAATTCTTCCTTTGGTTAAGCTTCATTGATTTACTTGTTACCAAGCTGTGTCTTTATCAGTTTCCTTTTTTGGAAATGTAGATTCAATGGGATGTTGATGGTTACAATAGATCTGGCTTTATGTCTAACATAATAGTGCTGTTCAAATACCCTGAGCCTTTGGACATTAGGGAGATTATAAACTTCAGGGCTGAATAAGAATTTTCCCAGCCCCAACCCACCCTTATTTTCCCGAAAATAAGACAGGGTCATATTTGTTTTGACCCCCGAAATAGGTGCTTGACCTTATTTTCGGGGAGGTCTTATTATATTTGAGGTCACCTCATGGCTGCTGTGTTGCAATATTTTCAGGGAGGGCTTATTTGAGCGCATGCACTCAAAAGCCCGATTGGGCTTATTATCGCAGGAGGTCTTATTTTCAGGGAAACAGGGCACTACCGTCTATCTTTAAAATAAGGTCTTTCTCATGGAAAGCTTACTCTTCTGAACATGGTCTATTTATAAGATTGCAACTCTGCATTTGTACAGTTAAAGAGATCAGTCTGTAGGCTACGTTAATGATCTCCACTTTCCCCAACTCTGTTTTGATAGCTGTTCTTCCCATGCCCTTCCTTTAAAATATGACGATCTTCTTTCCATTTCTTTTTCTTTAAAGAGCTTAGTTTGTTGGAAGTAATTGATAATCCAGCATCTCAGGGGTAGGGGAAATAACATTGGAACTCTGTTATTGAGTTAAATTTACCTCATGTGTTTGATGATGGCCTGTAGGCCCTGTTCTGTTGAGAATATTGGAAATCATTGATGACAACCTACAGGATAGAAATGAAAGATGTAGGCCAATCAGATGCGAGAATGTGGATTTAACAAATTCAATACAAAGTATTTCCGATGGTTTAAAAAGTTTGCCTGTTTTGGGGATCAAAACTTTTCTGCCTTTACTCTAAATCAGTGGTTCCCAAACTTGGCAACTTTAAGACTTGTGGACTTCAACTCCCAGAATTCTCCAGCCAGCAGAGTTGGGAGTTGAAGTCCACAAGTCTTAAAGTTGCCAAGTTTGGGAACCACTGCTCTAAATCAGTAACAAGGGGACACTTTTTAGGGGAAAGAATCTCATGAAGGTGGTTGAGGTGTGTCTTCTTCTTCTTCCTCTTCTTCTTCTTCTTTTTGCTCCTCCTCCTTCCTCCTCCTCCTCCTCCTTCCTCCTCCTCCTCCTCCTTCCCCTCCCCCTCCCCCTCTTCTTCCTCCTAGACAGTCTTGATTTCTGGGGATTGTCTAGATAAGTCCCTGCATTTTCATGGCAATATTTTTTGGAAGTGGTCTGCCCTTGCCTTCTTCCTAGGTCTGAAAGAGACCACAGCAGATTCAATGTCACCAATCTTTGTGGTTAAAACAGGATTAGAGCCCACAGCCTCCTGGTTTTTAGCCTGATACCTTCAACCATACATCACAGTGGCTCTCTATGGTGTAAGTTGTGTTTTTAATGACTTATTTATTCAATTGGTGACCACATAGATAGATTTCCTCCAAGAGGATCCCTCCTAACCTGGTTCTTTCATGCCACTTGATCATGCACTCATCACCTCTGTAACTGGATTCATCCACCTTGCTGCTGGTCATTCATTTATTCCCTTTCCTTCTACCTTTCCCAGAGTCTTTCCTAGAGACCTGGGTCTTCCTGTAATGTGTCTGAAGTAAGATACTTTGAGTTGATCATTTGCGCCTCAAGTGTGAACTTTGTGTTGATCTATTCAGGTGATCCATCCATTTGTTTTCTCAACTGTCCACAATATTCTCAGCAGTCTTCTCTAAAACCAAAGTTCAAAAGCATCAATACTGCTTCTATTTTGCTTCTTTGAAGTCCAACATTGCTTCCGTAGAGAGTAAAGGGATGCATAATTCTGTTATGGCTTACATGATATTGATCTTTGTAGGCAGAGACATCTGAATATCTTTTCAAAAGCCTTCATGGTTGCTTGACCAAGTACTAGTCCGAAGTATTTTCCTCACTGCTTCTTCCTTTACTGTTGATGTTTGATCTTAAAATGCCAAAGCTATCTACCACTTTGATATCTTCGTTGTCTATTCTAAGGCTGATTGTTTGACCTGTTGTCACTACTTTGGCCTTTTTTATAGAGGTAGTCCCAGACTTACTACAGTTCACTTATGACTGTTGAAGATACAACAGCAATGAAAAAAGTGACTTATGACCATTTCCCCCATTTATGAACTTTGTAGCATCCCCAGGGTCACAACTGGATACTTGACAATTGACCCATATTTATGACGGTTGCAGTGTCTCGGGATCATGAGATCTGTTTTTGTGACCTTTGGACAAGCAAAGTCAATGGGGAAGCCAGATTCACTTAACAACCATGTTACTAAAACAACAACTGCAAGGATTCACTTAACAAATGTGGAAGGTGTAAAATGGGGCAAAACTCCAACTTAATAAATTTCTCACTTAGCAACATAAATTTTGGGCTCAGTTGTGGTCGTAAGTTGAGAACTGCCTGTGTTTGATTTTAGACTCAATTTTTTTCACTGTGCTCTTTGAGTTTTAGTACTAGGGTTTGAAGATCCTTTGTATTTTCAGCTATCAGCATAGTGCAGTTTATTTTGCTTTCTTCAGTTTTTAAAACTATGATTTTTCTTTCTTCAGTTTTTAAAACTATGATCATCTTCCAGTTAAGCTTCGATATAAATTCTACACATATATTGAATAAGTAAAGGGAGAATAAACAGTCTTATTCAACTCTTTTGACAATCTGGAGCTAATCTGCTTCACCATGTTCTGTCTGAACTGTGGCTTTCTGACTAGTACAGAGGTGGGTTCCTACCAGTTCGCACCTATTCGGTAGAACCGGTTCGTCAAATCTACTGAACCGGTTAGAAGAGGTTCCACCAGTGGACCCGGAAAGCAGGCCACACCTACAGAAGAGGTTCCAAGATTTTTTGAAACCCACCACTGGTCCTTGGATATGATTATTCTACACTATCATGCTCATATTTATAAAACTCAGTGCCTCTGTGAAAGGTAAGGATGACTACTGCGTTTGTGGTGCAATCAGAACATTGCGTGTGTTGAAGTTGTTTTAACACAAACCAAAGATGCCTTTTAAAAAACAAGTTTACATCATATTATTATGCCAGTGCTGTGTGTGAGGTAATTTAAGGTGGTTCTGACAAGTGTCGTCGGCATCTTCATATCCAGTCACATGGGTGGCAAGCCACTCCCATCTGGTCACATGGGCGGCAAGCCACTCCCACAAAGAGGCCACACCCACAGAGTAGGTTCGAACAATTTTTGAAACCCACCACTGGACTAGTACCCATGTTTTCCCAAAAACAAGACCCTGTCTTATATTTGTTGCCACCAAAAAAGGCACCAGGTCGTATTTTTTGGGGGGAATCATTCACTGACTCACCTCACTTGTGTGCATTGTCCCTGGCCTCCTTTTCGCTATCAGAGGCCTTCAGGAACTTCTTTGGCTGACAAGGGCAACAAGACTTTCCTGAAGGCCTCTGCAGCTAATAACAGAGCTCCGGATCGATCCAGAGCTCTGTTATTGTCTGCAGAGGCCTTCAGGAAAGCTTTGCCAGCTGCAGAAGAAATGGGCCAAGGTGTGCGAGATCTGGCTGCAACTGTTCGAAGTTAAGTAGTAGGCAGTGAAATTAAGGATATTATATCATAGGTTGCACACACTGTTAACTCTCTGTTTTTGTTATTGGAATGTAGATTGACCGCTTTTAACCAATTGGCTACTGTGACAGTCTCCAGATTTTCTGGCATAACTTGGTTAGAAACTTGACTGTTTTTTCTTCTTCTGTTGTTTGCCATTTCAGTGAGTATTCCAAGAGCCTGACTTAGTAATGATTGGAGTGCTGATCTAACTTCATTTTCTAGTACTAAAGTTCTTGTAAGCAAGGGATGTCTTCTAAGGTATCTTGAATGCTGGCACTTCTACTGTCCAGTGTTTCAGCATGCTCCTTCCATCTTCTTTTGGTCTCCTTTGAGTTAGTTACTATCTGTCTATTGGCATCTTTTAGTATACCAACTCAAGGGTGCAATTTCTTTCTGAGTTCAGATATTTTTTAAAAAGACTGTCCTTGTTTTTCCATGGTTTTTTTCCCATTTCCAGTGTCTTTACAGATGTTCTAATATTGTTTCTTGTCTCTTCTAACAGCTCTTTGAAACTCTTTGCAAAGTTCCTTTCTAAGATATTTGTCTTTCTTGGCTTTGGCTTCTCTTTCATTCTTGGCAATTTTCATTTCCATTATTTTTTGACATCCAGTTTGCTTGCTTTTGTTCTTTATTTTTCGCAGTCCATTTTCACATTCATCCTTAATGTTATATTTTAATTCATTTCAATAGCAATAGCAATAGCAATAGCAGTTAGACTTATATACCGCTTCAAAGGGCTTTCAGCCCTCTCTAAGCGGTTTACAGAGTCAGCATATCGCCCCCACAATCTGGGTCCTCATTTTACCCACCTCGGAAGGATGGAAGGCTGAGTCAACCCTGAGCTGGTGAGATTTGAACCGCTGAACTGCTGAACTAGCAGTCAGCTGAAGTGGCCTGCAGTACTGCACTCTACCCACTCGCCACCTCGCAATTATTTCATAATTCCTCTGGTTCTCTATCAATGAGATTTAGGACTTCAGCATGATTCCTGATGTTCTCCTTGAAAATGGTTAGTATATCTTCAAGGAAATATCATAAAAACTGTAGATTTCTTCTTCTTTGGTTTAACTTGGTGGTTGTATAGGAGCAATTCATGATCTGCCATGCACCTGGCCATGTCTTTGATGCTAAAATTGAGCACTTTCATCTCCTTTTAGCAATAATGCAGTCATGATAATATATGATTTTCATATACTCCGTCTGGTGATGTCATTTTGGTTGTTTGAACTTAGCTACGAAGAAATCATTGGGGTGGCAGAAATTAAACCTGGTCTCCTGCTCCACTTTGTCTTCCTAAGCCATGCAATTCAGCTTTATTTTCCTCTTTCACTTTTCCAATTTTGGCATTCCAGTCACCATTCACAAGCAGCCCCTTTTGTTTGCATGTTCTGTCAATTTCAAATTGAACTTGATCATAGAAATCATCAACCTCTTCTTCTACATCAGTGGTTGGAGCATGAATCTGAATGGTTTAGTGGTGGGTTTCAAAAATTGTTCGAACCTACTCTGTGGGTGTGGCCTCCTTTGTGGGAGCGGCTTGCTGCCCATGTGACCGGATGGGAGTGGCTTGCCACCCATGTGACTGGATAGGAAGATGAGGACGCTACTTGTCAGAAACACTTTAAATTACCTCACATACAGCACTGGCATGCATAAGAATATGATGTAAACTTGCTTTTTAAAAGGCATCTTTGGTTTGCGTTAAAACAACTTCAACACACGCAATGTTCTGATTGCACCACAAACGCAGTAGTCATCCTTACCTTTCACAGAGGCCCTGAGTTTTATAAATATGAGCATGATAGTGTAGAATAATCATATCCAAGGACCAGTGGTGGGTTTCAAAAAATTTTGGAACCTCTTCTGTAGGTGTGGCCTGCTTTCCGGGTCCACTGATGGAACCTCTTCTAACCAGTTCGGTAGATTTGACAAACCAGTTCTACTGAATAGGTGCGAACTAGTAGGAACCCACCTCTGGAATGGTTGTGATATTAAAGGATTGTCCACAAAGTCCAATTGATATTATTTGGTCATTGATTACATTGTAGACAAGTACTGATCTTGCTATACCCCACCCCCAACTATAAAAACAACACAGTTTCTTCTTTGTTTTTCATGAAAATCAGTCTGCCTCAATTCACTGATGCCAAAGATGTCCATTTGTAGTCATTTCATTTAATCTTTGATGGTGTTAAGCTTTCCTGCGTTCATACTTCTTATATTCCTGCTGTAATTCTGTCTTTACAATTTTGGATTTTCTTTTCCTGTATGGTCCCAAAGGTTTAGATTAAAACCTTTACATCATAAAATACAACATAAATACAATTAGTAGCCTGAAAGATCCTCAGCTCTTCCTCAGTAGCATGTTGGGTACCATCCAACCTGAGGGGCCAATCATCTGGCACTATATTGTCAATTATATGTATTTTTTAAAATCCACGTGGTTTTCTTCATAAAAATACAGAAGTGGTTTACCATAGCCTTCTCCTGAGCAATATGAATGGACGGCTTTGCCATTGTCACTAAAGTGATCATCTGCCTCCAGCATCTTCTGTATTGTTGCTGGCCAATGTAGGTGCCTCTGTTCATTAGCCGGGCAGCTGAGATGATCTTCATGCTAAGTTACTGTGGTTTATTCAGTTTGCCTTAATGTAGCTTGTAAAATACTATTTCTGGCTTAGCAAGATGTGTGAACATGGCCAGCTCTGGCTCATCCAATGATGAGTTGAGTAATTGCTTAATCAAAATTAAGTAAATCATCTATGGAACTTCTGAGTCAAATGAGTTTGACTCCATAACATATTTCTCTTTCCCTGATCACATGGCTGTATACTTTGATAATTTTCCATGCAGTGTTTCAAGATAATGTTGCCGTGGAAGAGACTTGCTCTTGTGAGAGATTGGCTGAATTTGCTACTCATGGAGGCCAGGCTGCATCACAAAGTTTCAAGTTAAGCAAACCAAATCTCTGATGGGCTTTGAAGTGTTCCTTAAGGGCAGCTCCAGATGTTTATGAAGCTTGACTTTCTTTTGTGGCAAACAAACTGCAAAGCTCTTGCATGCCTTGCTAAATCATAACTAACCAACTGCAATACTTTCACCTCTGAGTCGGAACAAATATATTCCTTTAATTTTTTTTTTCAATTGACTTACAGGGTTTTCTTCAAAAATCTCCTGTTCAAGTGCTGTTGAATTTGACAACAGTATTGTACTCATCTACTTTTATGCCATAGTTTATCCTCCATTGTGTAACATCCAGCAATTCAAGAGCAAATCTTTGATTATGCAATAGTATTTCTCCCACTCCTTTCGCCTGCATTGTGACTCTTCTGAAACTGGTTCTAGAGATGGTCTACCCATTTTTGGTGATTCTTTTATATATTCTTGAATAGCTTTGGGCAGCTCAAAGTAAACCTTACAAATCATAAAGTCAGCAGAAGTAAGAAACGCTGAAAGGCCTGGAAAGAAAGGTGCATATTTTTAGCTTTTGTAATAAGGAAGGGGGTTCCCAACGTTTAAAACAAGGATGGCTTAAGCCCAGTGGTGGGATTCCAAAACTTGCAGTGTGCAACACTCAAAGACCACCCTCAGTGTCAGTGCAGGGGAGCTGAGCTATATTTTTTAGCTCAGCTGAGGTGTGGCAATATGCTCTGCTGTGTGAATCAGCTGAGCTAAAAAAAAGGGAATATAGGACAGGGAACAATGGGGGTTGGAGGGCGGGGCCAACCAGAGGTCGTATTTGCCGATTCTCTGAACTATTCAAAGTTTCTGCTACCAGTTCACCTGAACTGGTCTGACCAGCTGAATATCACCTCTGCCCCAGTTTTGTGGCCCCCCAAAAACATACTATTCAAATTTAATGATGAAATGCAATTTTTCAATTTCTAACTTTACCAAACCGAACATTTTTTGATTAATGTAACCCACCTATTTTCCCATGAAATGTTTCAATGGGTTGGCATAAATTCATGCCGTTCTATTGCCTATGCTTTGCACAACCAAGACAGTATAGTTTATATCTTGTTCTAGGTACCTGATTCAGTGGCATTTACATTCTAATGAGTCCTATCTTACCATTGATTCCAATAGCTTAACTGAATGGTCATAGAACGGATCCTCTAAAAAAATGTCCTTGGGCATTGAAGAAAGTTCTATTTAATATAATAATTGAAAATAGGTGATTTGATTTTTTTCTCTCTTTCATAACTTAGTTCAAAATTGCTTGGCACAACATTTCCTGATTTTATCCATCTGAAACTGGCAGGTTAGAAAAGGCTACTAAGATGAAAAAGATATAGCTGCTTAATCATTTCTCCAATGTTGTGAACATGGAAGATTTTTCAGAAACCCAAGCAGATCCTAGTTAATACACAATGCCAGTTCAAATCTATTAGTAATGCAACCTTCCATTTTAGTCAATCAGGCAATGCCCAGAATGAATAGGGATCATTACCATTGTTAATATTATGACTGATTAATTAATTTTAAATGGGGCTGACCTCAAAAACCATTCTGAAACCTCAGATAATCCAGAATGCAGCTGTGGAGGTGAAGCAAGAATGAGGTGTGTTCTTGCTTGGCTCTCTGGAAGTTTCACAAGAGAGCCGTGCTCTCGAGCAACCTCCAGACCCTTTGAAAATGGTGTGAGCATGAGGCATCCTTTCATGCAATTTCAGGAAGCTGCAGAACAAGCATTCTCTGAAGACATTTTGAATGTGGAACAGCCTTGGGTAGGCTGCAGAACCCTTTTAACAGAAAAGAGCACCACCTGAAGGTAAGCGGTACAGGGTACATCCTGGAAAGTGCTGGGATATGAGGGGCAATTGTGTTTCATACTTCTTTGTGAATGGTGCAAGGCAACTGTTTTGAGTGTCAGTGATGGCACCAGGATTGAAGTTGATGCCCAGGCCAAACGCCTAGATGGGGAGATAGAGAATTACTTCTTTTGTTTGAAGTGTGTGTGTGTGTGTGTGTATGAGAGAGAGAGAGAGAGAGACCAGCCAGGAGTGGGCTGCTGAGGGTTCCCGGGGGTTTGGGAGAACCTCTAGCTAAAGATTCTGTGCAGTTCGGAGAACTCCCAAATCCCACTCCTGGCTGGCCCTGCCCACCCTGCTCCACCCCGCTCAGGAGTCCCCATGTGGCCCATTTTGGATGCGGCAAAGTACAGGGTGTGCGCGGAGGCTTGGGAGGGTGAAAAATGGGCATATTGGAAGTTCAGGAAGGCCAGAAACAGGGCCTCTGGAGCCATTTTCGCCCTCCCGGAGCCTCAGAGAAAGCCTCCAGAGCCCAGGGAAGGCAAAAATGCCCCCACCACCATGGTGCAGGAGGTTCACCAACAAAAGGGCGACTGACAAAAGCGCACCCGACGAAACCGAGGTGACAAAACCGCGAGTTCTAAACCGCGCCGACGAATGAGTGCTGAAGCGCACCGACAACAGTGCGCCGACAGAAGCACGCTCTAACCCTAACCCTAACCCTAACCCTAAACCTAACCCTAAACCTAACCCTAAACCTTACCCTGACCCTAACCCTTACCTTAACTTAAATAGCACTTCTGTCGGCGCGCTGTTGTCGGCGTGTTGATGACATCACGGTTTTAGTGCCACGGTTTTGTCGGCGCGCATTTGTCTTGCGTGCATTTGTTGGGTCATGGGTGAAGGAGGCTGATTAGGCCACACCTACCATGGCCACACCCATCCAGCAATCAGGCAGAGAACCCCTTGCTAAATTTTTTGAAGCCCACCCCTGACACCAGCAAAGTCAAGTTAGGCATTTTTCAATTTTTTTACACACCAAGCCGAAATGTTTCACGATCATTGCATTAGAGTTTTGATACTGTATTGCTATGTAACACTGCTACTGCGGGAGCTGCACTGGTTATTGGTATGTTTTCAAGAGCAATTCAAGGTACTGGTTATTATTTATAAAGGCTTCAGGTACTGGATATCTTCAAGCTGTGAGAAAGTGTTGAAAAAAAATCCAAAATCCAGGGACAAGGAGACAAGGTGATTGGTTTATCTCCTAAATGAGTACATTTATGGAGGATGTGGAAAGTTAGCATTTTCTAGATGACTCCACCTTAATTAGCTCCCTGTAACCGAGAAAGTACATCCAAAGCAACACATACCATTTCTGTTGTGATCTAATTAAAACCCTGAAGTAATCAAAGCTCCCCCTCTCCCCAGTATTATTTCTGTTATCATCTTTAGCCTCAGAAATCAAGTGGAGTAGAAATGAACACCATTTGATTTCTGTCACTCTAGAATATTAGCAGAAACATGACGACTCTTGTAATGCTATAGAGAACTAATAAATGTCATGCACAAACTGGAAATGGCATTAGAATATCAATGCTTCTATTTTTTAAAAAATGAAGCCCTTTTCGCTATCTGGGACTTATTTATTTTTCAGGGAAGAATGAAACAAGCAACACCATCAGCCTCGAACTAAACTGCTAGCATAAATGATTGCTTCATTTTCCTGCTCTTGACATTATATAATGCTTTAAAATTCTTCAGGCAGCAACACCACTGATAGGAAACATTATGAGCCTGTTGTTATCTGGCGATGTAACTATTGGCTAACTCTGGCGTGAACTCTCTCCTGACTTCAGTCCCCTGCCTGGAAGGAGGACATTTTTCCATTTGTCTCCTTGAGAAAGAACAATCGGGCTAGAATAGGGATTGACAAAGGGAAGCCTTGGGGTCACAGACGGCCTTTTTATGGCCTTCTCACGGCAAGTGTTGGAAATTGGTGACACATTTTCCCTTTATCCTGGTCCAGGGAACACACAAAATCTCAAGTGTAAAGCCCTAAAACTGGCTTTAGTTTTAAAATGGAATTATTCAAAAACACCAGAAGCCTCCGCTTCTCCAATATCCTGCTCCATTTGCTATCTGATATATCCCCACCCACATAGCATCATTGCTCCATTCATTGAGGCTCTTGCTCTCCCATAAAAGGGGCCTTTATGGGAAAAGATTCTCACAGTTAGAAGGCAGAAGCATAAGGTCCGATGGCTAAGAAGCAATAGCAATAGCAGTAGACTTATATACCGCTTCATAGGCCTTTCAGGCCTCTCTAAGCGGTTTACAGAGAGTCAGCATATTGCCCCCAACAATCTGGGTCCTCATTTTACCCACCTCGGAAGGATGGAAGGCTGAGTCAACCCTGAGCCGGTGAGATTTGAACCGCTGACCTGCTGATCTAGCAGTAGCCTGCAGTGCTGCATTTAACCACTGCGCCACCTTGGCTCAGCTTTTTACTCCAATGGGGGGGGGAGGAGAAATGGCATCATGAAAAGTCAATAGAATAGAATAACAGAGTTAGAAGGGACCTTGTAGGTCTTCTAGTCCAACCCCCTGCTTAGGCAGGAAACACTACACCACTTTAGGCAAATGGATATCCAACATCTTCTTAAAAACTTCCAGTGTTGGAGCATTCACAACTTCTAGAGGCTTTTTTTCCCACTGATTAATTGTTCTAACTGTCAGGAAATTTCTCCTCAGTTCTAAGCTGCTTCTCTCCTTGATTAGTTTCCACCCATTGCTTCTTGTCCTGCCCTCAGGTGCTTTGGAGAATAGTTTGACTCTCTCTTCTTTGTGGCAACTCCTGAGATATTGGAACACCGCTATCGTGTCTAGTCCTTCTTTTCATTAACGTAGACATACCCGGTTCCTGCAACTGTTCTTCATATGTTTTAGCCTCCAGTCCCCTAATCATCTTTGTTGCTCTTCTCTTCAGTCTTTCTAGAGTCTCCACAACTTTTTTACATCATGGCGACCAAAACTGGATGCAGTATTCAAAGTGTGGCCTTACCAAGGCATTACAAAGTGGTGTTAACACTTCACGTGATCTTGATTCTATCCCTCTATTTATGCAGCCTAGAATTGTGTTGGCTTTTCTGGTGTGCAGCAGCTGCCAAAAGAGCCAACACAGTTCTAGGCTATGTAAACAGAGGGATAGAATCAAGATCACGTGAAGTGTTAATATCACTTTATAATGCCTTGGTAAGGCCACACTTGGAATACTGCATCCACTTTTAGTCACCACGAAGAAGGACAGATGTCAGTCAGACATAGAATCCTTTACAACAGCTGACAGAAAACATGCTGATTGTCACAAAGACTAAGTAGCTTTGTTTCGCAATGGTTACAGCAAAGGAAGGGCTGCTGAAGCAATGGCAGAGGGAAAGGAGAGGAAAGAAAGAAGAAGCGATGAGAGTATTGGCTCAAGGGCAAATGGGACAAGCTTCATGACACCTCATGATGTCTTGTTGGATGAATGAGATTCCTTCTTGGCACTGAAGGATGCAGGTATTTTCTGGCAATGGGCTGACTATCAAGGGAATTTTTTTCCACGTGAAGCTGGGACTCTTTGTGCAAGGGTGAACCAATTGAGCCACTGCTGCAGCTACAGATCAGAGAGGACAGGCAAAAGGTCAGGAGTGGCCTGCAGACCATAGAATGGCTTTGTGGCTGTTTTTCTGATCTCATGACAGGTACCTGGAAGGGAAGAAAGAAGCATTTTTTTCTCTGAAAAAAGAAAATTGCTATTGGCTGTGCTATAGAAGAAAGAACACCTGGAAAATTATTCCTTTGCTACGTCTACAATCTTTCTCTATTCACAAATACTTTGGGTAGAAATATCTTCCAAAATACTTACAGCCCCCACTAAGTAGGTGTACGTGTGCATATTTGATAACTTTGGGAGCGGTGAATTTTAATATTTTTCACTGAAATACAAGGTGGTTTAAGAGTCCTCTTCTGTGCAACAAACAACAGCGACATTATTAACAGCCCCAGTTTTAGAGATAAGATGAATATTGTTCCTGATTTTAGAAATGGTTTCCATTTGCCTCCCTTCCTGTTTATAAAAATGATACAGTGGTGGGATTCAAATAATTTAACAACCGGTTCTCTGCCCTAATGACCAGCTGGGTAGGTGGGGCTCGGTGGTCATGTGACTGGGTGGGCATGGCCAACTCAATGTCACTCACGTTGATGGGCGCTTCACTTTAGCTGTTACAATGTAATAAGGGTTAACCAGAGAGGCAGTTTCTGTAAGCAGGGCAATAAAGATTAGGCTGTAAACAACACCAGAATGTTTCCTTCCTGCCTTCCTTACAGGATTAGCCCTGTAAAGTGGGGAAAAAAACAAAATAAGATTTCTTGCAACAATCGGTTTTCTGAACTGCTTAGAAAATTAACAACCGGTTCTCCCGAATAGGTGCGAACTCACTGAATCCCACCACTGCTTGGATGTAACCATACCTATTTGCATTTCTTACAACGAACCTTAATGTAAACACCACAACATTGAACTGTTTAATAAAGGCATTTCAGCCCACATGCAAAACAAGCTAAGCCATTTTCAGATGCTGACAAATAGAATTTATGGTCAGTGATGGGGGGTATGCTGTAGTACTACTTCTCCACCCTGACCTCTTAGCAATAGCAATAGCAATAGCAGTTAGACTTATATACCGCTTCATAGGGCTTTCAGCCCTCTCTAAGCGGTTTACAGAGTCAGCATATTGCCCCCAACAACAATCCGGGTCCTCATTTTACCCACCTCGGAAGGATGGAAGGCTGAGTCAACCCTGAGCCGGTGAGATTTGAACAGCCGAACTGCAGAACTGCAGTCAGCTGAAGTAGCCTGCAGTGCTGCATTTAACCACTGCGCCACCTCGGCTCTTCATAATGATGGTGAAGATGGGAAGGTAATCCTCTGTAGATGGGGACTCCAATCAGCAAGATTCCCATCTTCATGGAGGATTGACAGGATATTCGGGTAAATACAATCTCACCCTCACTACAGTCCTTCCCCAAAAGAACAGGAAAATTGTGGATTCTAGGCCAGAAAACAACTTCCACAAATTTTTATTTTAGTGTACAGTAGGTAAGAACTTTCTGGGCTTGTTTCAACCTTCTTACGGGCTTAAACATCACAGCCAAATGTATGTGGTGTACCCAGAATCATTCCCTCCCCTCAAATTCTAATAATCTGTGCTCTTTGTTTTCCAGAAATATTGGCACTTGCATATAAGTAAATTGTCACAAGGGCTTTATTGTGAAGCTTTAATTACAGCAAACCACAACTATATTCCATAATTCAGTATACTTGCCACAGCTGCCTTCAAGCCTAAGAAGAAAGCTTTTGTTTGCAGATTTATGTCATCCTTCTGACTATCATGAAACATTCTAGCGTTCAGATTTAAGCATGCATTTTCTTTCAATTACACGCCAAGGAACAGCTGTTTCCAAAGAACAAAGCAAAGAATTGCTGCCCTTAATCCGGCCAGAATTAAGGGTAATGCTGTAAACATAAAGTCTCCTTCGAGTCGAGTTTCTGTCCAAGCCTTAGGGACTACACGAACGTGTTACTAAGATTTATAGATTGGAAGTTGTTTGCAACGATATAGAAGCTTGTCTTATTGACCATTGTCTACCGGCATGCAGCCCAGGGCTAAGAAAGAAGAAGACTGCTCAATGAATAAGTTTGACTCCTCTTGATTGGGAAGTACTATTAAAAGAAAATCCTTATGATTTATTAAAATCACTTGAAGGCGCTGCATATAATAGCACTATATAACTGGAAGGTACCTTGCAAACTATCAAACCTAACCTACTGCAGGAACCCACATTAAAGCATTGTGGGTAGATTAGATTTATTAGGTAAATATATAGTTCAGCCTCTGCTCGAAGGCATCTAAGAGAAGGTGAATCCCACTCCGTCCATTTCTCTTTCCAGGATGAATGATGTAAAAATCAAGAAAAGCCAGGTCTGTGCCAGCCTGCAGGCCTGCAATCTAAAATTCCACACAGTGGAAAAATCACGGGTTGTCTGGAAACAATGAAGGAAAACAACATAAACATCAGTATTCATTACTGCAGTCATTTTAATTGGTATTTTGGAATGGAAACAGAGAACCAGTCTGGTATAGTGGTTAAGGCTCTAGGATTGAAAATGGGAGATCATGAGTTCGTTCCCAAAGTCCCGCCAAGAAAACTGCAGGGACTGGTCCAGCTTCCTAGGAGCCAAAGGCGCATGTATAGGCATGCCTGCTCAGACGTGTGTGCACATGCATGTGCATGCACGCACGTACATACACATACACCCACCCACCCACACACATACACCTGTAGGAGGGGAGGAGAAAACCTAATTGCTTCCTCAGCCAGGCCTTTTTCTCTATGGCAGGAATCAGTGCACTGAAATATTCCTCCTTTGGATGGAATTGTCTCTAGCAGCCCTTGAGATCTTTTTAATTTAAAAAGAGTGTGTGTGGTGGAGCAGTGGTTAGGATGCAGTACTTCAGGCTTCTTCTGCTGCCTGCCAGCTGCCTGGAATCTGGCAGATTGAATCTCACTAAGCTCAAGGTTGACTCAGCCTTCCATCCTTCCGAAGTGGGTAAAATGAGGATCCAGATTGTTGGGGGCAATAGGCTGACTTTGTAAACTCTTTAGAGAGGGCTGTAAAAGCACTGTGGAGCAGTATATAAGTCTAAGTGCTATTGTTATTGCTCATTCACCTTTCCATAAAGTCTTTGGAACAGGATACTTATGCATGCCATCCTCTGATCTGGGCAAAATGGAAAATAGCCCTTTAAGATTCCAATGTTCTGATTTTACGAAAGCATCTAAGTTGGTCTGGATAAGGATAACTGTAAAATGAATCAGGACATTGAAAAGCAAGTGGTTTCTTTTGTGCATAGCATTGATTGAACCAGGATGAAATCTTCCCTCCCTTAAGGTTTCCTCTGCTCTTTTGCAAGGGAAAAAAAAATAAAATCTAGTTTCTCAAACAGTCCAATACCGAACAGATTTAAAAGAGGTCATATTATTTGGAGTGATTCCCTCCCAGGTATCTTGATGCAGATGTTTTGGGGGGTTATTTTGGATAAAAGCTGGGAAACAGGAAATGCTCTCAAATGGAAATATCTTCTATCAAGAAAAGCAGCTGTCACTGGCAGATACTCTTAATATGGTCAAGAACATCCAATTTATGGGGCATCTAGCTTAGCGCTGTTGTTGAAGTATGAACGGTGCTTCTGAAAAACCATTTTTTGAAGCCTAGCAATTTTCTTTTGACAGTGAGAAGGGATGCTGTACAGGATTGTGTATTATAAAACTTAATAGAACTGAGGCCCTAGATGCCACCAAAGTTTCACAGAGATGGTCTGTTGCTGCAAAAGCACTGTATGCTTTGCTACTAGAAAATGTGAACATCTTTGCCAACATATGGGGAGCGAGGGGCACATGACACGGACTTTGTAATTTGTTAGCAAACATGGTTAGTTTGTATTTTATTTTGCATTTTTAAACATGGTTACTTTCAGTGGTGGGATTCGATTTTTTTTACTACCAGTTCTGTGGACATAACTTGGTGGGTGTGGCAGGAGAAGGATACTGCAAAATCCCCATTCCCTCCTGATCAGCAGCTACTCGGGAAGCAGGGAATAGATGGGGTTGGGGCCAATCAGAGGTGGTATTTACCAGTTCTCTGAACTACTCAAAATTTCTGTTACTGGTTCTTCAGAACTGGTCAGAAACTGCTGAATACCACCTCTGGTTACTTTGTATTTTAGTTTGACTTATTTTTTTTCTCTTTTAAAAATGATGTTCATTTAAAATGATGCTCATCACGGACTGGGATGTAGGAATAGCTTTTAACATTCCTAAACTGAAAAGAAAAACAGGCTGCAGACCATCTCCAGATAAGAAATGTTTGTTAGTATAAAGTGGGGTCTGATTTATCTCTTTCGCAAACTCTAAACAATCTTTTTCCTTACAATTTATGCCCCTTCTGATATCAGACCTCATTGTAATGAGGTCACGTGTGATGTAAATATGTAACATGTTTGACTAAATGTAACTGATTTCCTATGCAAAGGACAGGTTACTTTTATTCTGTCCCATCAAGTTTCCTCTTGCATTTTTCTTTGTTAGGTTAACTGCCAAAGGGGATGTAAGCTAAGGATCTTTGAATGAGAAGAATCCATTTTCTCTGAATATTCTGATAAATAGTAATAAATGATCTCCCTATCTCAGTCTGTCTCATTGGAAAATATGCATGCCAAGGCATGAGCCTGAAAGAGCCACATTTGACCTTCAGGAGGAATAAAGTTAGGAATGCCAACATACTTGTGGTTCAATTATCTTCTCAAGGAATCACTCTGCTGGTCTGAAGTGAAGTAAGGAGAGAGAGAAATACAGCATTCTGCCCACTGAATTGTCTGGTGTAAGTTGATCCATCATAATTTTGGGAGGAAAACATGGAAATAATAATGAGCATTAAACATGTGCACTAATTGTGAGGACATCTGTATATGGAGTAGACTGGCAATGTTTTACTTGCCAGAGAATTGATAGAGCCAAACTCTAACCACAACCAAATACACTACCCCTTTGTTGTAGCTTGACAGTGGCCAACGGCGCTGGCAGCAGATTCGGACAGTGAGGAGGTTGGGGAGGAACATGGGCCAGTCCTGGCATCTGCGGAAGGCTTTGATGAGGGCTCTGTGTGGAGGCAGAGAGGGAGCCAGGGCCATCTGACAGTTATAAGCTGCCTTCAGTGTCAGGCATCAGTGATGCAGCAAACACTTGAACCCTGTTCCCAGTGTGTGCATGCGCATGGTTGCCAGATGAAGGGAACAGCTAAAGAACAGGGGCCAACTTGGGAGTAAGTAAGGCCACAGGTGGATGATGAATAGCTCTCCCAGAGGAAATAAAAGAGGAATAAAAGGGGAGTGGAGTGTGCAGGAGACAATTAGTTTGCTTATTAAGTTCGTGACTCCTTGCCAAGTTTTGCAGATATCATCCTGGCAGCTCTCCAAGCCAGATAAGGTCTGTGACTGTAAATCTCCCTTGAAAGACTTTGCTGGATGTGAATGAGCAGAATTCATGTTAAATTAATAAAAGGGGTTTTTGTTGGGACAAGGAGTTGTTTCATGCTCTTGGGAAGCCTAGGTCAAAAGACCCTTTTAATATGTATCAACATAGGGTAAAAGGGACGGGGCTTTTGGTTATGTAGCCATGGTCACCATCTTCATTTTTTTGACTCCACATTTATGTGCTCCTTCTGAAGGCATGTGGTGCAACACGTTAAGTTAAATCAAATCTCTCTGGGATGAGTAGAATCCTAGGAAGCCCCAACTCACACTGAGTAACTGCATTTCTGCTTTGGGTTAGTTTTTCTCTGAGCTCTGCTTTTTCAATGTCTAAATTTGTTGGATGTTGTAGCCAGTTGCAACGATTGTTAAGCTGAACCACAGACCTTGTTTGCATAATTAGTCCTCTAAATCAGTACTGTCTAAGAAGCACTATATGGTTGGAAATGCATTTAATTCCTGAAGATAGAATAGTGAGCAGCTGAGTTTTTAATCCATATGGTTGTATTGGTTTGTGCAAGAGTTATTATGGCAGGGGATGGGGAGACGTCTTTAAGCCCAATCCTTAAAGTCCCAGACAAATGATAGAATTTAGACCCACTTAACTGTAGCATTCAGTTTGAGATGCATAAAAATAAAGCCTCAGGGACCCATTGTTATCAATACAAATTGGTTGAAATGATTATTACACTTTTTTTAGCATTTGATTATTTTAATATGAGAGTCCATGTTATCAGTGGTTCCAAAATTGCTCTTTAACAGTGCTGCTAGACTCAGGCATCAGATTTGCTAATATCTTATTCCTCCTTTTAATTTCTATGTATTTGATGTTGTGGGTTGACGCTCAGAGACTTGTGGAGGTTAAATCTTTCTGATAACTCTAATTAAAAGGCTCAGGTGATGGAACAAATGCTACCTCTGCTTGAGACTCCAGAGAACTACTATCAGAGAGTAAAGAATCCAAGACTTGGATGTGATAACTACAGTATCACCCTTGGCATACAACACTTGGCAAAGAAAAATAGCTTATTTTTCCAAGATTCCCAAGATTTTTTGATTTAAGTTTGTGCTACGATTTTATCATGCTTTGATATTTTACCACATCAATTGCAAAACTGATTGAATAAGTAAATCAAAGAACAGTGGGGTCCCTTAGCGACATAAACAGGAGCAATTCTTTTGTAGGCCACCATTCTCCTTGCAAAGAGTTAGAGATCAACAGATAACCTCAACTCAAAAGTCATCAGGGATTTATTCGTGGACAGATATATTGAATGGAAGAATGGGAAAACAGGTTTCTTTGAAGCAGCAGATCAAACTCATGATTGCTGTTAGAATCCTGTGAATGGTGTCCATGGGAGAATAGATTAACTCTGAGTGAAATTCGTTATATGAAAAGATTAGTTTCTTTTCAATTATTTGGGAAGAAGAAACAGAGACTAGCTTCGTATGCTGCATGACTTGTTTAATTATAGTTTATTGAATAGATCAAAACTTGCTGAGTTCAATGCACAATGCACTGAACTATCATCCTTAGTTTGGGTTTACACCAGAAGTGGGTTCCTACCAGTTCGCACCTAGTCGGTAGAACCGGTTCTTCAAATCTACTGAACCGGTTAGAAGAGGTTCCACCAGTGGACCCGGAAAGCAGGCCACACCTACAGAAGAGGTTCCAAAAAATTTTGAAACCCACCACTGGTCTTTGGATATGATTATTCTAACTATCATGCTCATATTTATAAAACTTAGTGCCTCTGTGAAAGGTAAGGATGACTAGTGCATTTGTGGTGCAATCAGAACATTGTGTGTGTTGAAGTTGTTTTAACGCAAACCAAAGATGCCTTTTAAAAAACAAGTTTACATCACATTCTTATACATGCCAGTGCTGTGTGTGAGGTAATTTAAGGTGGTTCTGACAAGTGTCGTTGGCATCTTCATATCCGGTCACATGGGTGGCAAGCCACTCCCATCCGGTCACATGGGTGGCAAGCCATTCCCACAAAGGAGACCACACCCACAGAGTAGGTACGAACAATTTTTGAAACTACCACTGGTTTACACACATTGTACTGAACCATAAAATGAATTTGGATTAAAGTGTGAGGTGAGCCAAAATGGAGAATTATGTCTCCTCCAAATGACTGTTAAAGAATAACTGAATAAAATAAAAAGAGCTTAATAATTTACTGTTAGAATAGTCTGAGCCGGCTTTGTCTAATTATCAGCAGCACCATAGGTTGGATGTCCAAGTGCACTATAGCAATAGCACTTAGACTTATATTCTGCTTCAAGTGTTTTACAGCCCTCTCTAAGCAGTTTGCAGAGTCAGCATATTGCCCCGAACAATCTAGGTCCCCCTTTTACCCACCTCGGGAGGATGGAAAGCTGAGTCAACCTTGAGCCTGGTGAGATTCGACCGCTTGAACTGCAGCTAGCAGACAGCTGAAGTAGCATGTAGTACTGCACTCTAACCACTGTGGCACCTCGGCTCTGTGATCTAGATTACTATAAATCAATTTGCTAAGAAATACAGTTGCTTCTTGCGGGGGGGGGGGAGTATTGGATTTGCTTCTTTTTAGGGTAGAATATACCTCTCTTATTTATTTACCCAATTTTTATGCCATTTCAATCGGACCAACTCTAAGGGCTAATCCTCATTACCTGCTTGCCCAATTCCAAGATGGCACATTTAATTTTGACCGAAGATGTATTCTCACAGCAGAAGCTCCATCTCAGAATCAGCAGCTGCCCTATTCAGATGGAGGCTGGTAACGGTGATCTAAGGGGAAAGACAGTTTTCCTGTTGGAGAGTTGAACAAAATCTCCTACAGCCAGAGTTTTCAAACTTGGCAACTTTAAGACTTGTGGACTTCAACTCCCAGAATTCCTCAGCCAGAATAAGGGAGTTGAAGCCCACAAGACTTAAAGTTACCAAGTTTGGAAACCCCTGTCCTATAGGGACATTCTACTGTGCATTGAGGAATTGTCTTAAGATGGTGGCCAATCTTCCCTAATTAGCTCACTGCAGAACCAACTTCGGCCAGCTGGCCCTGAGGTTCATGGCATTTTGTTTGGCTGCTCAGGAGGTCAGAAACATGTCTAGCAACCGAAGTTTCTTATTTGAGCTATAGGAAATATTAAGTTCATGGGTTAGCAACTTCCACAAGATCACTTTGATAATTTTTGCATTCCTCTCTCCACAACTGCCAAGCAACTGGCTAAGCTTCTGCTGCTATTTGGGAAACAAGGGGCAGGAGAGCACAATTGATGTTCCAACAGTGAAGACTGAATGTATCGGCTATTTTGGAGAGGATCCATGCTTAGTCTGAGTGCATTGATGACCTGTTGCTGTTGGGACCAGCAGTGGGGCTCTCCAACATGGTAGTACAAAAAAAAAAGGTGAGAAAAGGGGAGTAGAGCAAGAAAGTGAAATATTTTAGCTTGGCCAAGTTTTGAGGGAGGGGAGAACCTAGGAACTAGAATACCCTTTCCCTGCCCTATAACGGCAGAAGAAATAATCTTGAGAAATAGGAGGAAGAGCTGTATCCAAGAGAAAGTCAGATAAAAGAAATCTGAATCCACGGCAGCAATGTGATTTAAAAAACCAACGGAGACATGATCATCTCTAGGTTTCCTGAAGAGAAAGGAAGGTAGGTAGGAAGTACATTCAGACTTGCGAGATTCTGCTGCTGTAAACTTGTAATAAAAGCAGCATTCGCTTGTGCAGCCCTGGTTTTTGACTTCAGTCCACTTTAGAGGACTGTTATTATCTTTTCCTCCCTTGTCCAATAGACCACCAGCACCAGCTGCCATGTTCTTTCCTTAGTCTAGCAAGAGGAATGTTGTAGCTGAAGTGGTTCCCAATTTGAGGGTTGGGAAGAAGTGTGGAACAGGGGTGTGTTACGGCTTCTTCTATTGCCAGTTCACTCAGTAGGTAAAAAATGCTTCTGCATGTGCAGAAGAAAAAAACAAGATGGCGCCACGTATGGTGCCACTAATAGAACAGGTTCAGGGGTGCGACCGGCCGAGTTACTACCTACTGGGCCCAACTGGTCCGAACTGGTAGGAACCTACCTCTGATGGACTATTGGGAAGGAGACAACATAAGGGCATTTTTCAAAGAGAAGCATTTTCAGAAATGTTTCTCATTAATCTTATGAAGGGGCTTATGTTTCAAACTATTTTACACTTAGAGGGTTCATGACTTTGGCCCACTGTGTCCAAACATAACTTTGATCCCCCAATAAACTCCTTTTTTTTCCTGAAAAAGACTGAAGCTGTGCGACCTCTAACAACTCGGCCAAGATTTTGGTGATTATGCCAAGTCAGGTGATCCTTTCAGTAGCTCTCTGAAATGCCATCTGATGATGAAGTGTCTTTCTAGCCCTTCAAGGTTGAATGCTGCCATGATAACAAATCAGCAGTTGTCTGTGCTCTTGGAACTAATCAGGTAGTCAATGCAAAACTTTGAGCAGAGTTTGAAACAGCAATAAATGTGCTTAAATTTAAGCTCCTAGCAGCCTTATGAGAAGCTCTTCTAGCTTTGCTAGAAGGTGCTTATTTTATTTCTTCTGGCACCTGTGAATATGTATCCTTGGACTCTACAGTTGGAAGAGGCCCCTGAGGTCAATGTGTCCAATCCCTTGTTCTGTGTAGAAACCCAAATTACAGTGCACCTGACAGATGGCTGCCTCCCTCCCTCCCTTTGCACACATCGAATTGCACAGCTAATAAATGGGAGCCCACCTTATCTTAGGGTAATTGATTCCATTCTCAATCTGTTCTAAATTTTATGCCTTCACATAAGTCCTGATTCTTGGTGGCTGCCTGGACAAGTCCCTTGAGTTTTCTTGGCAAGATTTCAGAGGTGGCTTGTTCTTGCCTGCTTCTTAGATTTGAGAGGGACTGGCTCAGGTCATTCAGCTGGCTTTGTGCCTCAGGGAGAATTAGAATGGATAGTCTCCCAGTTTATACTCTGGCGTTTTAACCACTACCCCAAATTGGCTCCTGCCCTTAATATAAGAATGCCTTTTATAGCATTTAAACAGAATCTGTTCGGAGGTGGGTTGCTCCCGATTTGGCTCAGATTTGGCGAACCGGTAATGGCGGTGGCAGGAGGCTTCGCCCACCCACCTGGACGCTTCTGCACATGTGCAGAAGCGGTGCGGTTATACACAAACCAGTAGTAAAAAAAAATGGAAACCCAACACTGAATCTGTCCCTCTTAAATTTAAATCCATTTTTCTGTGTCTTGTACAGAACACAGAACGAGAAGGGATTTCTTCTTGGTGATGTTTTTCAGCTATTGTATATCACATCTCCCACTCCTCAGTAATCTTTTCTTAAGACTGAGACAAACTCAGGTCCTTCCATTTCTTTTTAGAGGATTTAACTTCTAGTCCTACAATCCTTCTCTGAAAGAGTTTCAATTTCACTGAGTGCTTTAAAGTGTAGGGTCTAGTATTGGACACAAGGATTGACCAATTACTCACTGTGATTTGAAAATTATACTTCTTGTTCATTATGCATGCCCACTTTTTTTTTGCAGCCATGTCATTTTCTGGCTCATATTGCATTTGTAATCAATAACCACTGTGATCTCTTTCATAACTACTTTTGCTAAGCCAGATATCCCTTATTGCACCTGATTTTCGTTTTCTGTCTACGTAATTAGCACTGGCCTCTATTAATTTTCATTTTTTTCCAGCATAAATTTTATAAGGTTGTGCTGGTGGCACAGTGGTTGGAATGAAGTATTACAGGATAATTCCGCAGGCTGCCAGCAGTTCGATTCTCACCAGCTCAGCTTTCCATCCTTCTGAGGTGGGTAAAATGAGGACCCAGATTGTTGGGGTTAATATGCTGACTCTGTAAGCCACCTAGAGAGGGCTGTAAAGCACTGTGGAGCGTAAGTAAGTCTAAATCTTGTTGTATTACTATAACCTTAAGAAAGTAAAAACATATTGAATTTTATTTCTTTCATTTATATCATTAGTTATCCCCCCCCCATTTGATTCATGTGCCAGTTTGATTAGTTGTTTTCTTTAGTTATTAATAAAAAGATTGAAGATTTCAGAGTTTCAACCTATTAGATACTGCGGTCCATGATGGGGAGGAAGAACTAGGTGATAAGAATTTTTGGTATGATTTTTGAGGCAGCTAGATATGACTATTCCTAATTCCACCCGCCCCCTGTAGCTAGTCTTGTATTCTAGAACCTATTACCAACTCAGTACTTAGGTCCCCTTCAATTCAACTGCTGCTAACTCTCGCATCAGCAAGGAGCTCTTTCCCCATGACCACTGATCCAGTGAGAACCAAGATACTTCTAGTTTTACATTCTCCCATTTCAGATCTAAAGACTGAGCACACGCTGTCTATCAACGAACCAAGTAGGATCTTCTTAAAAGTCAGAGTGTTTTGAACCCCAAACAAATCCACACAATTCAGCAACCTTGATGCTGTTCGTCCATCGTGTTCAAAGAGGACCTTGACCTCTATCAGGTTGCGTCCGCAGGTGGCTGGTAAAGCCTATACGGGCATGAAATGTTCTGCCACATGTAGGGCAGGCATGTGTGGGCACCATTGTTGCAGCAATCACAGCTCTGGCTTTGCGAAGTGCTCCCTTCTCCAGTGCTATGGTTGATCTTCTGTCCTCAGATGTCTGGCAGCCTTGGTTGATCGATCTTCTGCCAGAGTTTCCCAGGAGGTGGTGTCAATATCCAGGGACTGGAAGGAGGCTTTGAACATGTCTTTGTATTGCTTCCTTTGTCCCCCATGCGATCGCTTTTCTTGAGACAGCTCGTCATAGAGGAGCTGTTTGGAGATGCGATGGTCTGGCATCCTTGCAACATGGTCTGCCCAGGGTGTCTGGGCTTTCATCAGCAGGGTGTGAACTGATGGCAAGCCTGCTCTGGAGAAGACTTCTGTGTCTGGCACCTTGTCCTGCCACCGGATCTCAGAATTCTAGGGAAGCAGGTCATGTGGAAGTGGTTCAATTGCCTAGCGTGCCTCCTGTATACAGCCCAAGTCTCACTGGCATACATCAGGGTAGTTAGTTATCTTGAAAATGCTCTCTCTCTTCTCCTCTTGATTCCATTTGATTTCTCTGGCACTTCCTCTTTGCTTGCCCTAATCCAAATCCAGGTGAGCTTCCCATTAATTGTTTCAGACAGAATCTACTCTCCAGTTCTCACATGCTGGGCATACTTTATGCTCTTTGGGCCCCAAACCTCTATTCAGATGATATAGCCTATTAGTACAGATTTTATCCACCAAATCATCTCCTTTCAACTCAACTGCAGCTGGGAAAGCCAATAGGACAGACAACAGGAAGAAAGCCTTGTACATTCTCATTTTGTATCTTACTTACGAGAAAAAGTATCCTTTCTGTCACTAACTTTTCTTTGTCTCTGAACTCCCTTTGATTCTTTTTAGCTGCCTCTCCTGAGAAATCCAAGAAACTGTATGCCTTGTGCCTGCAAATCTGTTCAGTTGACACAGTCTATCAGACATAAAAGGCCACCTCTCAAGAATGTGATTATATACCACCTTGTTTTCTGGAGACAACCAGAGGTGACATGAAACATATTTGGGACCCCAACACACACTTGGTAAGTAATAATAATTTTCTATACTGCTTTTGCTACTGTGATTTAGTGACCTGTATGGTTATCAGAAGGTAAAGGAAAAATGTCTCTGAATTGACAAGCCAGATATGTGGGGCTAAGGAGATTGTTCAGGGAAAGGCAGGAGAATAGAGCTGAAATCACTGACTTTTGAAAAGCTAGAGGTCAAAGGACATCCAAGGTGGGGCTGGCCGCAGTCCTTTGCATTCAGAGTTAGCTCTCATTGCTGCCTTTCAATTTTGCGCTGTAGTCATTTAAAGTCTATAGGTCAGGATGGAGTAACTAGAAATGAATGCAGAGGCAAAGTAAAAGGTTAGCAGATGCTCCCAGGTGCCTGAAAATAAAGGTGGCTGTGCTATACCTGCTTCGTACATCTTAAAAATAGATGCCTAAAGCTTCCTGGTTAGTCTAGTGCCTTTTACAGTGTCTTCTTACTTAGTGCTTACTTAATGCGGAGGTGGGTTCCTACCAGTTCGCACCTATTCGGTAGAACCGGTTCGTCAAATCTACCGAACAGGTTAGAAGAGGTTCCACCAGTGGATCCGGAAAGCAGGCCACACCTACAGAAGACGTTCCAATATTTTTTGAAACCCACCACTGACTTAATGCCTTCTTAAAGAGCTTTCTCTGTATGAATTATTCTCAAACGTTGGTTCACAGTTCACAGGTGATCTCTGCAGGTATGTAAAGTTTAAGACAGTCTTCCTGTATTTATCAACAGTCAGCTGGCCAAAGGTGGCCACTGACTCCTTGGATTCCCAGCTAACCATCTGACTTATGAAAATGGATCATTGAATCCTGGTAAGTGATAAGGTTAACATGAGAATATTTACCACAGAGGCGTGGTGGCGCAGTGGTTAGAATGCAGCATTGTGTGTTAACTCTGCCCACAGCCAGGTATTTGAACCTGACCAACTCAAGGTTGACTCGTCCTTCCATCTTTTCCTCCTTCCAAGATCAGTAAAATGAGGATCCAGATTGTTGGAGGCAATACGTTGACATTGTAAACCGTTCAATGAATGCTGTAAAACACTATGGAGCAGTATAGTCTAATGCTATTGCTATTAATATTCAGAAAATTGTGAACAGATCTTCAGGACAGTTATCAACTATGGGTCTGCATATAATGTAGAACCAGAATTGTGATCTCACACAAGCAACCCCAAAAGAGAAGCACAAGGAGGAAATAGACAATGAAAATGGGATTTCACTGGCCACCCCAGTGGTGGGATTCACTTACCTTCGCTACTGGTTCGCAGCAGCAAAAGGTTGTGCATTATGTCGGGGTGGGTGGGCGGAGCCTCCAGCAGACACCGCTACCAGTTTGCCCAAACTGGTAAGAACTGGCTGAATACCATCTCTGATTCACCCCCCAGCCAGAGATTTCTAGGACAGAACATTCTTCACCAGGAAGTTTGTGAAAAGAGTTGCAGTTATAGTATGGGGCACATAAAATGATTAAAGCAGTAGATAAATTCTTAATTTTAGATTATTTTTGGCACAAAACATAGTTGAAAACGGACTTTAAACAGGTTGGGGTGGAAAAGCATATTCATATAAGCAGTATGTTGTTTGACAGTAAAGATGAAACCTCATTCTTCTAAAGAAAGGAACATTGGGAAAGAGTGCTTGTTTCATTGGAGGATCCCTGCATTTTCTAAACATTTAGTGACCCCTGACACCAGAAAGGAGTCTGAGCGTGCCTGAGTTTTATGCCCTCTCTGGGCTTTTGAATTTTAGCTTGTATTCTGATTGGTTGTCAGACTCCCATGGGGCCATGCAGGAGCAACTCTGCAGGCTGTCCTGAGTCCCAGGCTTGGTTGAATCTTGCTGGGTGATGTAATCTTCCCAGGTGCCATATGGTGAGATGGGTAGAGGGCTAATCCTACCTTTGTTGGATGTTGGGTGAGGGCATTTGCCTATGAATAGACCTAGCTATCTCTTTATCTCTTAAGTGCGGACATCTGTTGTGGGCTATTGAGAATGGTGGGGGCTATTAAGAATGAGTCTGTTTCTTGCCTAAAAATGTTTCTCCATTTCTTATCCAGGGAAATTTAATATTCTGCCTTTTTAATATTCCCTAAAATATTTCGTTTGTTAGGACATGCATGCATGCATGCATGCATATATGCATGCATGCATGCATACATACATACAAATATTTCTGCAAAAATAATGTAGCATGTTAATGATTAATCAGATTATTGAAGTGCATTAAAAAGGTAAGAGGCCATAATAAATGAATGAAGTCTAAGATTCCAAAGATGGCACAAGATTCCTTTGTGCTCAATTTTTTTTTTGGATCTTGACTTTGCATAATACTTCTGACCAAACTATTTTTAAAAGGGCAGTTTATTTTGAGAAGAATTCTTTGGTTTTTTTAAATAAAAAAACACAACCTAGCACATGGTGGCGCCTAGTCAACCATCAGTGACCTTACACAAATGGAGCAAAGTTGGATCTGCCTTCTTAATGAGCAACTGAATGGAATACTATCTCTATATCAAACGTTGGGTGGGGATTTGGGTAGGAGAAAATTCCACGCTGTAGTCTATATTGGGAAGCTGAAAAACATTTCAGATGAAGGTAAATATAATCTATTTTAGGGAACTGAATTTGATTTAAGGGAATCTTCACTTTTCCCCTTAATCTCATCACTAAAAAATAAAATAAAATGAGCGATCACTGCTTCATCTCACTTTTGCAATACAGTGCTGTTTTTAATGCTATAGTTTTGGGTAAAGTGGTAATAAATTAATGCAGGAGACAAGGCAGAACATTAGATAATGCTCTCAGAATTGTAGTTGACAGAGTTAAAAAGGACATCTTGGGTCATTTATTCCATATACTTGCAATAAGTGTGGAAGATTGTCCTCTGTACTAATCTCCTAAATGTTTCATCTCATGCTGACATTCCTTGTTCACTGGTACAAACAGTGCTAATTCACTGGCTAAATTAATATGATTGGCAAGTATTGGGTAGAGTGGGCAACCCTTCTTTTTGAACTTGCTCCATAATGTAAAATAGACAAAAATGATCCAAGAGTAAATTGGCTTCTTGCAACAACTATCTAAGTCCACAGAAAAAAAGCTTTTAGACTGAAAACCAATTTTCTTAATTTTAAAGCATAATAAAACCTTGTTCCCAGCTCAGAATATAATTTAAGGGTCACCATTAAGCTCCACATTCTTATAGCCTGACACACAGAATGCAGACATTTGTAATTCTTTTTAACCATGTGTCAGTTTTTACCAAAAAGCAGGAATAGAGAAACATTAAAAGTGTTAAACACATTAAAAATTAACAGGAATTAGATAAAACTAGGAACTAGCACACAAGTGGTAGGAAAGTGTGATTTCTTTCTCAGTCCATTAGCCACCTCCAGTCTGGAATGACCCCATTGGGATGTCAAGGTAATCAGGAGAGCCAAGTTTTGAGGTCCTTTCAGGAGACCAAAAGGGTAGGGATAGATCTCACTTCCAGTGGCAAGATGTTCCAAAGCCATGGCAAAAAATCAACCCTCACTTTAGCTCAGGACCACCAAGTTGGGCCTTGGATCAGCCCACATGCTCCTTCCCTAGCAGAGGCTTTGCAATGCACTGGAGTGGAAATTTTTACTCCTTATACACAGCAACAAGTGAATTGACCCATTACCCTGACGGATCCCCCACCAACATGGGGAAGTCAATCCAGCCAGCAGAAAGGGGCTTGGGCCACATCTCCCCCTAGCCAGCCATCAATGTTTGGGCTGCAGCCTGTGAATCAAGCACCACCAGGGTGGGCTTTCTTCCCAGGTCATGGATGGAGAGATACCAATGGACGTCTGCTTTTCCTCAGCAGATGGCACCATTTCAGTGGGCAGGGGCCAACCCAGGGACTGATCCCCCCCACTGATTCCAGTCCCACCTGCAATGCCCCAACAGGCTCTTGCCCTATCTTCTGACAGAGAATTAATCCCAACAATGGCAGAAGGGATGAATGAGGAGGAAGCTGCAGGGTGAATAGCGGAACACCACGATGAGGCGGCTCCTGAATTAAGAGATGCAACCGGGTTCCTTCCCTCGGCCGTGGGCGGGGCAGCAATAAAATGCAATTGTTGCTGTCAACCTGGCCACAGAGCATCAGAGTGCCTTGCTCCAGCCCCAATCTCACAAATGCATGCACCAACCACCATGCGGTAAAGAGAAGGCCCCAGAAGCCACTGGAAAAGAGTCATCTGGGGCAACAACCCCAAAAAGCGGTCGTGGACACTAGCTGCACCCGATGCTTAATCAGCATGTTGATTGTAAAGCAACTAGGCATACACATAAGACCTCTAGCCCACTCCATTCTGTTTGAGCAGGTAGATGGAATGCTAATTGGGGGGACCCCAACCATGCTAATGACCGAACTGGTAAAGTTACAGATAGGCTGCCACTATGGGTTCCTCAGATTCATTGTGGTTCCAAAGATACTGGAATTAATTAACTTGGGGCTTGCATGGCTGGACAAGTGGACGCCTACGATAAAGTGGGAAGACGGCATTAGGAAACTGATTATTGGATTTGGGCCACTACCACCAGTAGAGCCAAAGGGGCACCCAGGGATGATCGAACCCAAAAGCCCATACTGCCCAGAACCCGTAGCACCTGCAGCAGACACAAAACCCCCAGGGATCCAACAAGTACCAAAAGATTACTGGGACTTGGCAGAGGTGTTCAGTGAGGAAGATGGCAACTATCTTCCCCCTCACCGGCCCACAGATTGCGCAATAGAATTCATCCCTGGGGCTACCCTACCAAAGCTGAAAATGTACTCCATGACTCCCAAAGAGATGGTTGAATTGCGGAAGTACATCAACAACAATTTGTTGAATTGAGTTGAAAGTTGAAAGTAGCGACCCCAACACTCTTCAGAGAAAAGAAAGATCGCAGTGTTCATCTCTGTATTGATCTGCGGGCTTTGAACGCAGTATGCATGAAGAACACCTATTCCCTCCTGCTCATGAAAGATATGTTGAACCACTTGGCTAAAGGCAAGGTGTTCACCAAGCTGGACTTAAGAGAGGCATATTACCGCATATGAATAAGAGAGGGAGATGAGTGGAAGACCACTTTTAACTGCCTCCTTGGCAGCTTTCAATTAAAAGCCATGCCATTTGGGCTACAAGAAGCACCCGCAGTCTTCATGCAGTACATAAATGAGGTGCTACATGAGCACCTGTACCGCGGAGTGCTCGTTTATCTCGATGACATCTTGCTCTTCTCCGAGACCCTTGAAGAACATGTGAAGCTGGTACGGCAAGTCCTGGAAAAACTTCTCGCTGCCAAGCTATACGCAAATATATCAAAGTGTGAGTTCCACAAAACCTCACCATTACTGAAAGGAGGTGGGCCATTTGGGAGAAAGAAGCATTTGTGATCAGGTGGTCCCTGTTCACTTGGATATATTTCCTGGAAGGAGGGGATATGCCATTCGAGGTCTGGACTGACTATAAAAGCCTTGAAGCTCTCAAAGCCCATTGAAGACTGTCCCCAAAGCAAGTTCGCTGGGCACAATACTTCCAAACATTCACATTCAAACTGAAACACCTCCTGGCAGGGAAGAACTTGTTGGCAGATGATTTGTCAAGAAAACTGCAATACGACAGTAAGAAGGAAGAAGTGGTTCACCCCATCCTTTCTTCCTCCCACCAAAAGGCAGCCCAAGCCACCACCCAAAGCCAGGAAAAGCTGATGACAGCGATGAAATTGGCGCTCTCAGCTGACCCGTGGCTCAATAATAACAAGGACATCCTAACAATGAAAGATGGCTTAGCCGGGAAGGGGTCCAAACTGTATGTCCCCGCGGGGTTGAGGCTGGAAGTTCTACAGTGAAGCCATAATGTGAAACTAGGAAGCCACTTTGGATTCCTAAAAACACTCCACCTTGCCAGGCTCCAATTTTGATAGCCATAGATGAAATCGGAAGACTACGTAAAAGCTGTGCTACTTGTGTGACAATGAAAATATGGCCAGGGAAGCCCCCTGGACTACTACAACTGTGGTCAGCCCTAGCCAACCATGGGAAGAGATCACAATGGACTTTATTGTCGAGCTCTCAGACAGCAGCTAAAATAGAATAATCTAGACAGTTATTGATTTGTTTTCTAAGCAGACGCATTTCATTGCTTGCTCAGGACTGCTGTCTGCAAAGAAATTCATGAAAATGTTTGTGAAACACATTAATCGCCTGCATGGAGTGCCCAGGAGGATCATTTCAGGCCGGGGAGTCCAGTTCACTGCCAAGTTCTGGAGAGAGTTCCTGAGGTCCACACAAGGACTGAGCTCAGCGTTTCATCCAAGCACAAATGGAGCAGCAGAGCGGGCTAATGTGATGGTGGAACAATACATCCGGTGTTATTCGGATTATCAACAAGACAACTGGTTGGTCTTGCTACCCTTTGCCGAAGTGGCGTACAACCACACGGTCCACAGCAGCACTAGATTAACTCCTTTCCAAATTACCAGTGGCATGGAATTTGTTCCCATGCCTGAGCTGCCTAGAGAACCTCCCTCCTCCATGTTTCTGACTGAATGGATGGACACGCTAAAGAAAGGATGGGAAAATACGAAAAAAGCTCTAGCGGAAGCAGCAAAAGCCTACAGGAAGCAAGCTGATAAACACCACTCACTCCAACTCCCCCTTCCATGTGGGGGGACAAAGTTTTCATATCTACCAAATACATAAAATTAAGCATACCTAGCAAGAAATTTGGCCCAAAATTTCTAGGTCCAATCCTGATAGTGAAGATAATTAACGCAGTTACATTTAAACTCAGTCTACCCAGAATTCTAGGGAAAATTTAGTCAGTATTTCATTATAGCCAGTAATTGGGTCCAAAATCCACCCAACCTCCCCTTCCTCCTATAGTGATAGAAGGGGAAATACGGGAAATACAGGAAATTACAAAGTGAAAAAAATCTTAGACTCAAGGCTCTATAGGGGTCGCTTACAGTATTTAGTGCATTGGAAGGGGTATCTTTTGTCTGAAGCTACTTGGGTGAAAAGCTGGAACCTAAAAGCTGATAAGTTAGTAAAACAATTCCATGATAAGTTTCCCAATAAGCCAAAGGGTCCCCATGAAGGGGAGAGAGGTGGTTAATTCTGTTATGTTAACCCCTACCTTATTCTCTTTTCAGGAAACATTTTTCTTCTGAGGAGAGGCTGCCTGTCAGGCCTGCAGTCAGGTTCCTTTTGGGATCTTTGGCCTGCCACACTTCTATCTACTATACTGTTTCTATAGTGGAGAAATGGGAGGGGATAGTAAGGAGTAGGATGTGATGTAACCAAAATAAAATTCATTTTGGATTACCAAGGTAATCCTTTGTCTTTGAACCTCTACACCTGACCAGAACTGGATGGGTGGAACTGCCAGCATGGCAGTAGAAAATTGGATCATGTGATGGACTTGTGGGTGTGGGGGTAAGATCTTGAACTTTCAACTGGGTGGGGAAAACCGGGAAGCTTTCAGATTTGGGTTTTCCCAGATGTGCCAACTTGACTCTCTTAATAAATTGGAACTTTGAGCAATACTTTGCCTTGGACTCTGATTTAATTTTGGATGTTATTTGGAACCCTGACACAGACATAGGCACACACACAGACGTATGAATCATTGACTTTGCAGCTAAAGATGATGGAAACAAATGATCAAACTATCTGGAAGGCATTACCAGATCTCCTACCTCTGTGGTAGGGACTAATAATATCTCAAAAGATTATTATAAAGATAACTGTAATAAAATGGATGTTCATTTTTGGACAAAGAAAGTAAAAAGCAAATAAAAAGATGTTTGGGTTTTCTTTGTCTAAGCACTGATGCTTTAAAAAAGTATGGAAGAAAGTTGATTAAAGAAAAAGCAACAACAATATCCTCCTTCGGATATGGAGGTCATATTTTCCTGTAGTAATCGCCAGCAAGCAATACTTGTCATTGTTGTACCATGAATAGTTCCAAGAGAACACTCCAAAAATATAAGTAATTGTATTTGGCCCTAAATCAAAGTCCTTCAAAGTAACCTTTTAGCGCACGATCAAGTTTCAGTTTTGGTTAGGACAAGTTGGATACAATCTTCACTTTCATGTAATTACGTGGTTGAAATACCCATCATTCACACAAAACTGTGCTTTCTGGTTATCTCGCCATTTGCAAGATCATCTAGTAGGTACCCACAAATGTTGATTAAATCTTAATGAGGCAGCTAGATCTCATGATGCTAAATAGATAATACAGCTTCAGTTTCAGATGATGAATTGCCAATTTAAATGGTGACCAATACAAATTTAGAAAAGGTTGGGCTGTAACTCTTCTTCCTAATGGGCTACTTTTAAAGAGGGAAACATTTTATTTCTTCCTTTCTTGTTTCCTATGGGAAAGTCTAAATAAATGCTGTTTCTCACCTTTTGTATAGTTTGCTATGTCATCTGATGCATCTTCCAGTTTATTCTGCTGTGTTTATAAGCCAGGCCTTCAGAGTCCTGTGAAACTGTCATAGGTCTCTTTATACACATTAGTATGCTCTGTATATTCTCCTTGTAATTCTTTAGCAGGTTATGTTAGTCTGCTCTGTCAGTTGATACTTAGAAGTGAAAAGGCGTAAATATATGTGTTTCCTCATTTATGCAGTTCTGTTTTAAGCAATTCTGAAATGTCAGATCCATGCTTCATTCTGGCCAATCATGCAGAGGGTTAGCAAATAGAACAGCTCTAACTCACATGTAAGAGTGGGAGCCATTACCAAGCGAATGAAAAAAAATGATTTATGGTACTGCACAGGAAATCAAAATGTCCAAATATTTCATGCCACAAAGAAGCAGCACAACAAAAAAAAATTGCTTTGAAGTCCACCCTTTTGAAGATTGCGTGCTTTCCCACATCAAATGAAAGAGAAAATAGTTTAGCTTCTGTAGCCGATAGGTAAATGGAAGCTACTGGAAAGTTCTCCATGTGAAAGCTATAAAAAAAAAGATTTGTATCTTCCATTTTGGGGGGCATAAATATCTGCTGACTGACAGTTATATTATGTTTAGCAGCTTCTACCATAATGCAGCAGGAAGTTGTTTTTTTCTCTACAGGATATTGCAGAAATGATTTGAAGAGGACTCCGAAGTAAAGAGTCATATATTTCCAACCAAAACTTAAGTGAGCTTTGCAATTTAAGCCAGAAGAAAATAATATCATATGCTGATGCAATTTGAAGTCGGAATGATTTTCAAGAGTAATTCTTCTCTAGTAGCATTGATGGAGGAATATGGGGAAAAGGAGACCAATTACATTTGTCCTCACAGTGCTTTCTCCCCAAAAAGAACATGGTTAAAAATAATTTTGCTCCTATAGTCACAATCATCAAATGTGCTGTTATAGAGATCTGTAAAGAATAGTCTCAGTGTATTTAGGATAGGGAGACTCAATAGCCTAACACTGAAGATAAGTGGCTGAACAATTCATCCCACTGAGTTAACTGAGGTTTATGTTTTCGTAAGTAACTATAGAATTGAGGCCTACTCTTCTATTCTTGAACCAAGACTTATTATCCTAAAATATATCTCATGTTTCTCTCATGATGATGTCCCATTGAACAAAGGAAAAATATCGGGGTCATGGTCTTTGACATTAACAAAGCTATGATTTGTTTAGTTCAGTAAAATAAAAAGCAAATAAATTTTGTAGATTGCTAAGCCAGAACAGGATAGACTGCCTAGTCCATATGGAGATGTGAGCTGTGAGTGAGGGCAGCAGGCTGAGAAGAGGACTACTCTTTCTCCTTTTGCCACCAAATTCAAATGGCTATTCCAGAGAAAGAGGAGGTTATACCAGAGGGCAAGGTCAAAGACTCTTCCTTTAATTCTCACAGGATGGTGGTGAAAAAGATTGAGGTAGAGAATATTAACTAAGCATTTCACAACTGGTACCTTTCAGACATGTTGAATGTCAGCTCCTAGCTGATTCAAAATTTGAAGAACTGAGTTACAGTGTCTCTGAAGAGCACCATATTAAGGAGTTTTTGGACCACACTGCTACAGAGTTCCTGGCAGGAACAATTGAACAGATGCTTTGAAAATGCTGTAAGTGTAACACAGCAAGAGATTCCAGGTTACTAGAATGTTAAGAAGAGAAAAAACAACTCTATGAAGGCAATGGTGGTTGGGAATTGACTAGGGAGAAGAGTAGCTCTTTTCAGGCATTCTGGAAAAGGAGACATGGAAGGGACACGGGGGCATGCATTGAGAAGGGGAAGTCTGCCAGGAAATAGTGACTAGGTTCAGCTGAAGGCAGTGAAATGCTGTAGGATTGGGTGGGTTCCTATTTGCTGATTTTTTTTCCATTAGCAGAGGAAGATCCAAGAAGACTGAGCAAATCAGAAGTGGTATGCTGCCGGTTCACACTGGTTCGGGCGAACTGGTAGTGGCGGTGGCCTGAGGCTCTGCCCACCCACCCTGACATCATCACGGACCTTCTGAGTATGCGCAGAAGGTTATGTGAATGCCCAGATGAGCACATCCCCAGATGCGTGGGCACTCCCGCTACCGAACCGGTAGTGAAGAGAATAGAATACCATTACTGGAGCAAATGCTCAAAATGCTTAAAGAGGAGCCGTGTCTTCAATTAAATTGACATGTAAAGTGGCTTCCCTATGGTTCTCAGAAAAGCAGCAACTTGGAAATATCTTTTGTAACTTCTTGTCAGGGGTAGCACAAAGGGTTGATGAGGCACTTGTCCCTTTTCCCCTATATTGTTTTCCTTACAGTATTTACATTTCTTGGTCAGTGACTGCTGAAGAATTCAGCTCTGGCCTTGAGAAGGAGATGGGAGAGGTGAAATGGTGACTCAGCCCCTGGGAAAGTGAAAAGCATGAAAACGTGTCTCAGAACAGTCTTATCATCCTCAAAAAATGGGCAGTGAAGGTCTGGCTAGGCTTTTAAGATTGTGTTAATATATCCCACAGCACTGAAGTAGCATGGAATTCCTGTGGTGTCTGTTTCTTGGCCTGGAATGACCTACTTGAAGGGCTGATAATTCACATCATCCACCATATTAACAGCCTCTTGCAGTCACCATGTACAACCCTCTAATTATTTTACACACTGCATCCCCATACTTTTTTTTCTTTTTCCATGTTCACATGAGTGCCAGTGTCTTTTGGAGTCAAAAGGGATCTGAGGAACAAAAATGAGCATTCTTCCCCTTGCATAAAAATCAGTGCAGATTGCAGGTCCCTTGTGCTGCTCTGGATTAAAAGAATTAAGCCTTTATCATGAAATCTGCCATGCCCTGTCCCACACACGACACAAATGGCATACTGCTCTCTTAGCATGGTATTCTTTCCTCTAGTTTCATATGTCATCAATATATACTGCAATGCTTCCCCAGGGTAGTAATTTTAGGGTGCTACTTTTTATGGAAAGCAGTAATCCACCTGCCATGTTCTTGAAGGACCTCTACATGATATGGAACATCCTACCTGATCCTGTTGTTAGTTCCTCTAACCCGTGTACTTTCTACCTTAAACTGCCTACTGTGGACCTTATACGTTTCTTAAGAGGTCCCTAAGGGGGCATGCATAAGCGCACCAGCATGCCTACTGTCCCTGTCCTACTATCCCCATTTATATGTACTCTTTTTATGTGTTTATAGCTATGTTTTGCTTATTTATATCAATTTATTTGTGTCCTTTTTTCATGTGTTTCCATGCTTGTTTCCTGGTACTTGTTAACAAATAAATAAATAAATATCATAATATCATTGTCTTCCTATATTGTATTGCTATGTTTCCTTTATATCCATCCATCCATCCATCCATCCATCCATCCATCCATCCATCCATCCATCCATCCATCATCATCTCCTAGGAAGCAGTGGTAAACAATTTTTATAGAAATATGTGACTGTACTGTTGCTACCTGACACAAACTGTAATGTAGTGGGCAGTTTCTTCGATGGATTTGGATTTTGTTTCCAAGCATTTTTTTTCTGAAGACTATGCCCGTGAAATAGTATAATGAACAAAAGGGAAAACTCATCAAATTTGCAAATGATGCCAAGCTGGCAGGAATAGCCAACACCTCAGAAGACAAGGTCAAGATCCAGATGGAGAAATTTCCTGACAATAAGAACAATTAACCAGTGGAATAGCTTGCCTTCTGAAGTTATGGGGGCTCCATCACTGGAAGTTTATCTAAGATAAGAAGAGACTGGACAATTATCTGTCCAAAAGAGTATAGGGCTGTGATGATGAACTTACAGCACGCATGCCAGAGGTGGCACACAGAACCCTCTCTGCTGGGCATGTGCGCCATCACCAGTGGTCTTCATGGGTGCTGGAGCACCAGAAAATCGACTGAGAAACAGCCAAAACCATCCCCAAAATAGGCTGTTTTGGGGCCGTTTTTGGGCCATATTCCAGGCTGTTTGGGGCCTGAAAAATGGCCAAAAATGGTCTGGAAAAGGCCTGGAAAAAGACCTGAAAAGGGCCAAAAACAGGCATGCACATGCTGGCCAGCTGGTCTTTGGGTTTCCGATGTTCCAGCCCGTACAAAGACCAGCTGGCTGGCATGCATGTGTGTGCCAGATGCTCAAAGACCAGTGCCAGTGCCCGTGTGCACCAACTAGCTGATCTTTGGGTTTCTGACACTCTGGTTTGTACACATGCACACACACATGCCTGTGCATCCCAGTTTGGTCACTCAGTGCCAAAAAGGTTTGCCATCATTGGTATAGGGCAGTAGTGGGTTTCAAATGTTTTTCAAACCTACTCTGTGGGTGTGACCTACTTTGTGGGAGTGGCTTGCTGGCCATGTGTTTTCTTTCTTTCTTTCTTTCTCTCTCTCTTTCTCTCTCTTTCCTTCCTTTTGTCTCTCTGTCCCTTTTTCCTTTTTTTCTTTCATCTCTCACTTTTTCTTTCTTTTTTTCTTTTTTTCTTTCTTTCTTCCTTCCTTTCTTTCTATTTCTCTTTCTGTGTGTGTATGTGTGTGTGTGTGTGTGTGTGTGTGTGTGTGTGAGAGAGAGAGTGGTGGGTTTCAAAAATTTTTGGAACCTCTTCTGTAGGTGTGGCCTGCTTTCTGGGTCCACTGGTGGAACCTCTTCTAACCGGTTCGGTATATTTGACGAACCGGTTCTACCGAACTGGTGTGAACTGGTAGGAACCCACCTCTGGTATAGGGTCGCCTGCTCAATCAGACTTCGTTGTTTTACTTCCTCTATTTCCTTCTCTTTCACGACAGTGTATTTTAGAAACTCCGTTTAGTTGTGTAATTTTTTCCTGGATTTTTCTTGTTAAAACCATTTCAAAGTGCCTGAATATGATTTTTTATTTTATTCAAAATAGTCCAAGAGCTGAGCCTTCCAGTACAAATTAAAAAACAAACCTTTCAAAGGAAGCATTACCTCTGACAAACACTACCCTCCCGAGGGCTTCGGAATTCAGGATAATCTTACCTATTACGTTAAAATTGTGTTAAAACATTTCTAATGAAATGAAATGAATGTTAAGAAAGGAATAAATCATTTTTTTTCCTCTGGGCAGCACTAAAACATAAATTATGGTTATTTCATTTGTCTCATTATTCACATGTCTCTTAATATGAGACCAAGAATTATTCTGAGGAGCTCTGCATGATGCTAATGTTCAGACTCTATGGTTGGCCTACATCCAGAGCATCAGATACGAAGAGCCTCGGAGGAGGAAAAGCCATACCTTTGGTTCCAATACATTTTTCTTGACATTGTCCAGACACATTGACTCTAGGATTCACACTTTGTTCCGGAGAAAGCTGGTCCAACTATAGAGGTGAGCTGGAAGAGCTGCCAAACAAAGCAAATATCGATTACATTTCTCTCAGTTACATTGTGTATAACGGAATCAAGGAAGAACTGCATACCTTATTAAGAACTACTCCCTTGTGTAAAAGACTCAAAAAGGAACCCTTCATTTGACTGAACTAAACCTATTGTAGAGGAATATAATTCATTGGGCAGCATATGAGCTGTGGTGGCACAGTGGTTAGAATGTAGTACTGCAGGCTACTTCTGCTGCCTGCCGGCTGCCTGCAGTTGGCAGTTCGATTCTCACTGGCTCAAGGTTGATTCAGCCTTCCATCCTTCCGAGGTCAGTAAAATGAGGATCCAGATTGTTGGGGGCAAAATGCTGACCCTAAAGAAGAAGGATGTAAAAACACTGTGAAGCTGCATATAAGTTTAAGGGCTATTGCTACTGCTATTTCTACTTTTGTAACAACTTACAAACTTTGAAATTTATAGTTTACAATTGTTTAGTGACTGCCTTGCTTGACACCTGTTTGGAGTTACGGTAGCAGAGGTGGGTACCTACCAGTTCACACCTATTTGGTAGAACTGGTTCGTCAAATCTACCGAACCGGTTAGAAGAGGTTCCACCAGTGGACCCAAAAAGCAGGCCACACCTACAGAAGAAGTTCCAAAAAATTTTGAAACCCACCACTGGTCTTTGGATATGATTATTCTACACTATCATGCTCATATTTATAAAACTCAGTGCCTCGTGAAAGGTAAGGATGACTACTGCGTTTGTGATGCAATCAGAACATTGCGTGTGTTGAAGTTTTTTTAACGCAAACCAAAGATGCCTTTTAAAAAACAAGTTTACATCATATTCTTATGCATGCCAGTGCTGTGTGTGAGGTAATTTAAGGTGGTTCTGACAAGTGTCGTCGGCATCTTCATATCCGGTCACATGGGCGGCAAGCCACTCCCATCCGGTCACATGGGTGGCAAGCCACTCCCACAAAGGAGGCCACACCCACAGAGTAGGTTCGAACAATTTTTGAAACCCACCATTGTACGGTAGCAATGAAAAATAATTTTGCAAGCAGTCCTAACATCGATGATCTTCACAGCTCTCTAAAGCAAAGGAAAGCTGAAGTAAGATCAGAAGCATAAATACAGTTTCATTTAACAACTATATTGCTTAATGATCATGTTGCCAGTCTCAGTTATGGTCAATAAATGTGGAACACTTATTCATTATGGAGGCACAAGTCACAGTGAATATTTTAAACATCATTTTTCCCATTACCTGTCTTTTTTCAGATTAATAGGAAAAGGGATTCCCCCCCCCTCCTGTTCCTTTCAAGTCCATTGAGAATGACAGCATTGTCAACAGAGACATGTTATTGTTTTTCAGTCATTGTTTTGTTGATCAACTCTATCTGTCTTGCTTATATATTTCAGATTTTTGCATTTAATTTTATCATTGGCGTTGTGAACACCACTTCAGGAAAGACAGGTGTTTTTTTTTTTTTTTTTACAATTTCCAAATAATTTACTAAATAAACACAGAAAACTAGAATTGGACTGGGAGCTAAGTGTTTTGATTGGTTTCAGAGTGAAATATATTGTTTTAAATAATTAATTTTTAGAAATATTTGATGCAGCTGATCGAAATAAAAGGGTAAGAGAATCTGCCTTTTTAAAGATCTCTGTGTAATACCTATTGTAATTTAATGCACTGAGATTTATGGGAGGAATCATTATTTTATGATGACTTGAACATAAACCATATTTCAGAATTACAAATAGTCTCATTGAAGTACAGGCTGCCCAAATGGCATCTCCGAAACAAGCTTTCAGTTTGATTTGCACTGTTTAACTGGTTCCATCAACAAAAACTTTACCATTCCTTCCTATTCCTTTATCTGTTTTATGTTGCTGCTGGTTGCTCTGAGGGACTGGAAAACATATTGCTTGACTGAGAGAGAACCTGGGGTGAACTAAATTATATGATTCCCACAGTGTTAAACTTGCCACAGGCAAGGGGGGGGGGAAGCGAAGATGTCAGCGTTCCAAATATCATGCAGAATTAAATCAGAATCCAAGGCAGAGCTATCCTTAAAGTTTCAATTTAATAAGACAGACATGTTGGCACAAACTGTGGAATCCCAAATCTAAAAGCTTCCTGGGATTCCACCCAGTTGAAAGTTCATGATCTTATCCCCACACCCATAAATCCATCACATGGTCCAATCTTCTTCGACCACGCTGGCATTTCCACCCATCTAGTTCCGGTCAGATTCAGAGGTGCGGAGACAAAAGACGACCTTGATTTCTAGAAAGGAATGACAACAACACATTCCACAATTCTACTCCTTATTATTCCCCCTCCCAATTACTACACTAATTAAACAGCATAATGAAATAATAGAGGGTGTGGCAGGCCAAAAATCCTAAAAGGATTATAATTGCAGGCCTGACAGAAGCCTTATCGGAGTAGGTAGTGAGATTGTTATGATTTAATGTTAATATCTCATTACAGATAGGATTTGACTTACAACCAGAATTGAGGCCAGTCATAGATTATTGTGGTTGTTAAGCATGTTACCACATGACTGCGGCCAAGTTATTTGCAACAAACATGCCAGTTTGTTAAATGATTTTATTTAGTGGGTGGGTTTTCTTTTTTTTTTTTGCAAAACCAGAAGTAAACGCTGGAAAGAAATGTCAAAAATCATGATCATGTCACCACAAGATACTGCAAACAGCCATAACTGTGATGTGATTGTGAAGCACCCAAAATATGATCATGTGACTCTGGGGTGTGTGGTTGTTGTGGCCTTCAGAATCAGGACTTAAGTAAGTTTTGGAGGATCTGATGTAACTTTGAGAGGCTGTTAAGCAACTGGCCATAAGGTGAGGACCAAGTATAGTAAAATATGACAATCATGTTCATTATAGATTTGTCATCATTAGTATGGCATCCACAATCAATTTTCTCTCTTCATGAACCCGCAGAGACATTTACTGTCTTGTACACTGTTCTGGAAGTGACACTTAGGTCACTCTACACAGTCATTTGGCAATTGTTTTAAATGCAAGTTTGTGCTACCATCTGTCCCGTCAATTCTTGGAATGGAATTCAAGACCTCTGAAAATAAGCCATTTCCCCCGTCAGTCCTGGGTAAATTTGAAAAGGCCTTCAATCATTTACTCTAAAGGCATAGCCTTATTTATGTATTTATTTAAATGTATTTATATTTACTTATTTATGTACAGCTGAGCTTCGCCTATTACCATCTCTCATAACAAGCTTTTCAGAATGAATCGTTTGCAAACTCCAGACACATTTATTGAAATACATCATATTACAGAATGTATGATGGGAGGAGGAAGGGTGTTGGTGGGGGAAACAATACTAAAAACATTTTCTTTTCTTTTTGTTAATTCAGAATTGGTTTGGGATATTTAAGAGCTGAAGTAAAATTAAGAAAGGTGATGTCCATTTTCCCTCCTAGCCCATGTGAGGAAAGATTTATTTATTTATTTGTATCCCCCTCTTTATTATTAACATAACTTCCTCTTCCAATTTCCCTACAACAACAATCCCGTGAGATGCATTGGGCTGAGAGAGAGGGACTAGCTCAAGACTTTCATAACCAAGGTGGGATTTGAACTCACAGCCTCCCAATTTCTAGCCTGATGCCTTTGCCACTCCCTCTGTTTAAAATTAGCCCATTAGAAAGGCCAGTGGAGTGGAGGCTGGCCCAGGATGAAATGGAAGAGAGTCTATAGTAACGTTCCAGGTGAGTTCTACCCTGCTTGATCTCTTCCACTGTGTTTTTGGATTACCAGAATCCTATATTGGTAATCCTATATTCAGAAATAGCTTGACAGATAGGTTACCAGTAGAGATTGTATCTTCACCAGTGGCCTGTCACTCAGGCAGCTTGAGCAGTAACCAAAGTGTCCGGGCCCAACAGCCATCCATTCTTGCTCAAGTCACATTTTAAGAATAATTAATCTTTCTCATTGGGTACTACTCCAGGGAAGAGAAAGAAAGTTATCAACCACTGCAATACAACTGTAAGAGCAGGACAAGAACAGGTTATTGAGGCAGACTAGTCAGGAGTCAGGACATTGCAAAATGTATGTGAAGGACTGAAAGAAAGCACATTAATATGGCCATGAAGAGAGTTTGTGTTCAAAGCAGAATGCTGTACTAGAGTAATCGTACAAATAGATCTTTGGAGGAGGGGGGGGGGGGACCGGGGTGTTACTGCAGAGCTGTTCAAATAAAAAAGAAAAATATCTACAGTTGAAAATACATTGTGAGCAAAAGCCCTGAAAAGCATAGGGTAGTTATATCATATATCATGTCTATTCTAGCAAACCAAAAATTTGTTGGAGTTGTTTCTAATCCTCATATCATTGCTTGCCCAAATCTGTTTGAAATAATTTATTATCTTTGCTAAAATCAGAATGAAAATAGAATAATAAAAATAGGATGCCTGAGAAAGCAACCCTTCTGCTAATTTATTTGTACATTAGGATAAAGTTTCAATGTAGCATGAAGTTTATTAAATATATGTACAACATTGTAAATATTTTACTAAGAGCATTTGCATTCTAACTCACTGGACAGTAAACATTTACACTTTTTGCAAGCTGTGGAGACAACAAATGCGAGTCACTAGTATGACCACACTCTCAAACTCATAGTTATGAGTTTATTAATTAGGATCTTACCGCTTGCTCAACAATTTAGGAAGTTTTCAAAAGAATCAGAGTCTAGTGAATAAAGTATGGATTCAGAAGAGATTTTGCCTGGATTCCCACCATCCCCAAGCCATGGCCTATTCAAAACTGGGTCGCAGATGTGGCAGGCAAGTGTGAATGTGCATACAGCCGTACTTCTACACACAGTGGGCAGGTGAGCATGTGCCCAGTTCCATTTGGGCAAACAGTGGGTACACATACCCACCACATGTGCAAATGGAGCTGGGCGCACCTGCCCACCTCTTATGCAGCTTGCCGTTGGCATAAGTTGAGTTGCGCATGCAGTCCGGCCAGCCACATGCATGGCAACATCAACATGATACTGCAAGAAATTTGTAGCAAATTTCTGGTAACAAACAAGATACTAGAGAAGAGCAGAGAACAAGTACAAATAATACTGTGCTAACAATGCGGCCTGATTAAAACTGAAAGGGTGAATGTGTCCAGAGGCAAATGGAAATATTGATGCTGCAAAAGTCTACAGACCATCTTTATTGCTTTATCTTGCTGTCATCTATACATATCTGTAAGAAAATCATTAGTAGTTGTAATATCAGAATTATGAACCAAAGCAAACTTTTTCAGGGAAGTGATTGAAGCCTAGGAAATGGGTCCCTTGTCAGTTAACAGAAGTGCTGAATTAACACCAGCCTATCAAATACCTAGGAGCTGAGGGCTTGGCAGTGGAAAGAAATGACAGCCAATCACCAGCCATCAACATACCAATCAGCCAATAGGAAGGCACCACATAAACACGACTCACAGAACAGCTTAAAGCATGTCTTCCATTAGAGAAATTCCCTGAAGATGGGCTCCAGCATGAATGAAAATTTGGAAGAGTAAATCTCCGATCCCAGTGACCAACCCACATTTGATTTCACAAACTTTATATGTTCATTCTGGGTATCAGCAAACTGAAATGAATTAAAATAGGTCAGATTGCATAATAAACATATCAAATATAATGCAGGACAGAAAATCATGAGAGACCGCCTCCTGCCAATTACCTCCCTGCGACCTATTCGATCGCACAGATTAGGCCTCCTCCGAGTTCCATCTGCCAGTCAGTGCTGACTGGCAACTACGCGGAGGAGAGCCTTTTCAGTAGTAGCTCCAACCCTCTGGAACGAGCTCCCCGTGGAGATTCGTACCCTCACCACCCTCCAGACCTTCTGCACAGCCCTCAAGACCTGGCTATCCCGTCCGGCCTGGGGATAAAGATCGTAACCTGCCCCCACCCGAATGATGAATGTTGTGTTTTATTTTTACTTGCACTGTTTTCATGTTTATTGTTTTATTGTCTTGTACCCCCCCTTCCCTATAAATTGTAAGCCGCCCTGAGTCCCCTCAGGGAAAAGGGCGGCCTATAAATAATAAACTCATAAACTCATCATATAAGAAATAGACTGATATGATTATTAATAAAAATGATAAAGTCAGGACCTAGATATAAAGCATGGTATGATACAACAATCTCAGTTTGAGTCTAAAAGAAGCCAATCAATACCTGGGGAAGGTTGTTGAAAATATGATTGGCCTGCAGCTGATGAGAACCTTGGAGGAAAGAGATCCACACTTGATTCAATTGGGTTTCAGGTTGTGATTAAATATTGAGATTGTAGTTCATGCTCATAGATGACCTATCATAGAGCTGAGATGTGATGGTACATCCATCCTTGTGCTCTTAGATCTCACGTGGCTTTCAATTCCATCAACTATGATATTCTGAACTGCTTCCATGTATTGGGAGTTGGTCTTATTCTTTTGGGCTGATTCTCTTCATTTCTCTGAGAGTCAGTTCTGGTTGGTGTTGATTGTTTCACAGGACTCTCATATGTGAGGTGCTGCAGAGTTCTATTCTCTCCCCCCTCCTTTTCAACATCCATATGAAACTTTTGGGTGAGGTCATCTGCTGGTTTGGGGTTCAATGTCATCAATATACTGATGGTATCCAATTTTCCAGTTCAACCTTGAACTACAAACATTCTCTCCTACCAATATCCAATTTCATCTTTTGACTCTGGGCCAGCCAAGTGAGGCTGTCAAAGTATAATTATTGGGTTGTAGAAACTGTTTCCAATCTGATTGATTCATGTTGACTAGATTGCAGCATCCTATGCATTTACATCTATGGCACAAAATCCTAGATGTAGCTTCCTGATTATTTGCTAAATCTAACGAAGTTATAGAAGACAAAAAAGGATCAACTAAACAGGCATTGTTCATTAAAATCTAATCATTTAATTATTTTAGCTGAAATTCAATCTCATGCCGAATCTTGTGGGTGAAGGGTGGGGAACATTGAAAATCTTGGTTATATCCTCATAAACTATTCAGCTTTACATTTTGCACCTTAAGAGTTGTTAACCTAATTTTGTGAAGCTTCTTCCCTGGTAACATTGTATTGCTAACTAGTGCATACAAAACCTTTGCCACACCAATTCTTGAATGTAGCTCATCTGCCTGGAATCCACACTGTACATCGGACATTAATATGATTGAGCGGGTCCAGAGGTACTTCACGAGAAGAGTATTTCACTCTTCTACTCACAATAGAATTCCCTATGCCACCAGATTTGAAATTTTGGGCTTGGACAATCTGGAACTGCCCTGCCTGTGGTATGATCTAAGCATAGTATACAAAATTGTCTGCTACAACGTCTTACCTGTCAACGACTTCTTCAGCTTCAACCTCAATGATACATGGGTAAACAATTGATACAAACTCAAAGTAAACCGCTCCAGACTCGATTGGAGAAAATATGATTTCAGCAACAGTGGTCAATGCCTGTAATGCTCTATCTGACTCCATTGTTAAATCCTCAAACCCTCACAACTTCAACCTTAAACTGTCTACTGTGGACCTCACCCCAATCCTAAGAGGTCCATAAAGGGGGCCAGCATAAGCATGCCTAACATCCCTGCCCTACTGTCTCCATCTATTTCTATTCATTTCTTTCATTTATATGTTTATATTTATACCTGCTAACTTGTACATGTTTGACAAACTAATAAATACAAATATAATATCTTCCACTAGGGCTTTCAGCTTCCCTCACCAATGTAAAGATGATCCCTGATCATCAATGCTGTCCCTTATAGCATAATGACCCAGGGTCCTGATAAATTGAGGGTTGTTTCCAAAATGGATGGCTTTATCAGGAAATTATGCTAGTGATTCTGCTCTGAATTAAAGAAATAAATCCTGGTACACTTAAAATACTCCAATTTCATTTACCTGAAACTGAAATGGTAAGCAAAGGAAATGGACTTACTTGCAAGATTTAGCCTTTGGTCAAACATTAGCTACATGGAATGGGCCTAAGACTTCATGAATAAATTTAATTTGTGATTCTTCAAGATTCTATTAAACAGCCAATAAAAGGGTATACTAGCAACATATGAGCTTCCTCTAAAAGAGCATTAATCAGCCTTTCAGCCCCTTCACAGCGTCTACTGACCTGGGAGTCTCATTCAATCTAATGGGATTAGAAGGTGTGAAGTTTATACCCATATTGAATTGATACTATTCCTTGGTATCATTTTAAGTCTGTACTTTCCTCAAAACCAAAACGTTCATGATTGACCGTGCGATAGGGAGAGGAAAGTTCATATTGCAAAAAAGTTACAAACTTCAATCAGTTTCTTTAGCAGCACCTTGGAAACCATATTACATTTTAAAGCCTGTCATTTTCATTTATTGAAATGTATACATCCAGTTGCTCTCTGTGGAGAGAGATTGCCATGGCCTAGTAGAAACTGTAATAGATGTCCATGGTTAGGAGAACTTTAAAATGATATCCGGTATGACTAGCATCTCAGCAATTCATCTGGGCAAAATATTTTTCTCTGTAGAAAAGAGGAAATTATATATCTAAAGGAAACATTTTGCTACCATCATTTTTCCAATTGCCCTGATATTTGCTGCATGCCCCCCCACCAAAAAAAAAAGAAAAGAAAAAGAAAAAAAAGCTGGTGCAATCTTCTTTCATTTGGAAATCACTGAGATAAAAGCTGCCATTGTTTCTCTGATTCTTTCAGCTTCTTTTGAAATTACCTTCTTGGGTGTTGAAGATTGGTCCATCACAATTTTCCAAACTTCTGATTTGGAAGACATTTGCGCTGACTAATTTTTTTTGTGGCATACATTGTTAGACAGAATTCTTGTGAAACATACCGAAAAGACTTCTGAGAGTTCAGAGGAGTTTAATATGCTACTATTTCCACAGTAAAAAGTGGCTCAGTGGCTAAGACGCTGAGCTTGTCGATCAGAAAGGTTGGCAATTTGGCGGTTCGAATCCCTAGCACTGCGTAGTGGAGTGACCTCCCATTACTTGTCCCAGCTTCTGCCAACCTAGCATTTCGAAAGCATGTCAAAATACAAGTAAAAAAATAAGAACCACCTTTGGTGGGAAGGTGACAGTGTTCCACAGTGATTGTCTAATTCTAATCCCACCCACACTTTATAAAATGGATGACACGCATATACACACATGTGTTTGTGTGTGTGTATATTGTGTGCACACATATACACAGAAATATGCATTATGCATTCATGTACTTGCAGTGAACAGGGAATTTGCACTTCTAATAATCTGTTTTTCTTTTAAAAAACATTTTCTTGTTTAATCAGGCAACACTTGAATTTTTCAGAGGTCCTAAGAAGTTATTGAGTGAGCATAAGTTATAAATGACATCATTCTCAACTATATCAGTGCTTACTCACATTATCTCCCATTTTACTTCAAAGCAGTGGTTTAATGATTTTATGGGGTCATTCAATATTAGGTCCAAGATCCTTTATTGTCTTTGCTATTATGGCCTGCAGAAAGCTGTATTTCAGAACATCTGGACAGCCAATAGGTTTTCTGCCCTGATCACTTTCATAAAGTTTCTTGAAAAATACTTCCCACAGCCAATTCTTGTCTAATTCCCCATTGATTTCAGTGGAAGCTTTGTCACAAAAATGTAATTATGGGAAAGTGCTTAGAAGATAATTAAATAAACAAACAAAAGCTATCAGAAAACTCTCTTCTGGTTTTATCTGCATTACGAGGGTGCCTCAACACAACAGCAGAAATTAATGCTATTCTGGAGGTTGGAAATGCATGACACTAATAACTCTTATTAATGCCCTCTTCACTTTTAAAGTGACCTGAAGATATGTTTTTCTACTTCCAAAGTTACACTTTCTCCAGTTTGCCTTTTTTTTTGGTGTTTTTTGTTCAGTCTATATCCCCCCCCCATTTTTATTTATTTTTTTATTATTTGTCTTATTATTACTTTAAAGTTTCATTACCTCCATTTACCCAACTTGCTGAAATAGCACAGTGGTTAAGATATTTGCTAAGGGTTAGGGAAGTTTGCCAGTTCAAACTGTGGCAGAAATATTTTTAAAAATTATCTTTTTCCTTTTGTGAAGCACATAAATTTCCTTTCTTGTGTGTGTTTTTTTAAAAAAATAAGTCAAAAGTATCATTTTTTCCAGGTTTGGTATGTTCCATTGCTGAGGGTAACACCTTTCCGCCTTAAAATTCTGGAAATAAGGATTCTTTTAAAAAAGATTTCTGTTGTGTCTGTACATATACACAAAATTACATATAATCAGGAAGAAGAACCCATGGAAAGGAAAATGATTTGCTGTTACTCTCTAGATCAAAGTAGTCAGACAGCATAGCAAAAGGAGTTATCTAATGGTAGCTTGCAATCTAGATAGAATTCCTGGCCAGTTTTTGCCATAATATCTCAGTCTGGATAGAATTTTCTTAAGCTGGTTTGGAATCAAACCTGCAAGAGCAAAATCAGGGACAGCTGAAATAGTATGTATGGATATGCCCTTTGTTTTAAGGAAATGCTTAATAAATTATTTAATGCTTAATAAATTGTTTAATAAAACATTTAATAAATTGTTATTGTCATTATTATGATTTGCCTTTATTGTCAGTCTTAACTCCTGGCAGCTGCTTGGACAAATCCCTGTAGTTTTCCTAGCGAGGTATTGGAAATGGTTTGCCCTAGTCTTCTTGCTAGCGCTAAGATAGAGGGACTGGTTCAAAGTCACCCAGTTGGCTTCATGCCTAAGGCAGATCTGGAACTCACATTCTCCCAGCTTCTAGCCTAGTACTTTAACCACCATACCATTCTGTAAGTTAGCCCATTTGAGGTGCCTTGGTTCAAAAATTGTTGCTCTCCGAGGCACTGTTTTGCCCAGTTAAAGACCATCACAACAAGAATTGTAATAATATAGGAAACTCATTTGGCCAACTAGTTTTACTAAATTACCTTGTGAATTTTCCCCTTCATTCCTCTGTTTCCTTTCATTTCCTTTCTGAGGAGAGCATTTGACTTTTAATATATTGCAATGTACTTAAAAAAAAGATTGCCAAGGTTTTTTTTACTGAGAATTTCTGTTTAAATGTGAACATGTTAAAAACTCATCTCTCTGTGTTCTTGCATAAACAGACCTGAGTTCAAGCAACCTACTACATTTCTGAATAAACAGGGAATTGGTCCATGTCTTGCTACTGAGATGACTAACCAGTTAATCCTGTTGCTTTCCTTTTTGAACAGTTGCACCAGACTGTTAGAGGGTTCACGGTCAAATGCGCGCTGGACAAAAGCATGCCGATGAAACAGCTGGAAAAAACCGCGAGTTCGAAATCGCGTTGACGAATGAGCGCAGAAGCGCGCCGACAACAGCGTGCCAACAGAAGCGCGCTCTAAACCTAACCCTACAGGTAACCCTAACCCTAACCCTAACCCTAACCCTAACCCTAACCCTAACCCTAAACCTAAACCTAAACCTAAACCTAACCCTGAATCTAACCCTAACCCTTACCCTAACCCTTACCTTAACCGTAATCGCGCTTCTGTCGCTGCTCTTTTGTCGGCAAGCCTTTGTGGGCGTGCTGTCGATGTTGCGGTTTTATTGCCACAGTTTTGTCGGCACGCTGTTGTAGGGAGCGCATTTGTCAGGTCACGCTGTTAGAGTTGTCTACTACTTTGTCCAGGTCTCTGTGTTTCTGAATATTTCCATATTTGCCACTATTTATTCTTCCTGATGAGTTCTACGTTGGCTGGGTCTACAGAAATATTATTAATTCAAACGGTTAGTACTGGACTTCTGAGGAGCCTATACTGGAAACTCAGTTATTTAAATAATTTGATCTTTTTTAATTCTTATCTCCAAAGGCCAACATATATTTCAGGATTTTCTCTTCTTACTAGTTTTTGCTTGGAGTTTGTTCTTTGCTGGTTTAAAAGTCCTTTCTCAAGACTGGTATTTAGCTGTAGTAACTTTTCAGTGGATGTACTCCTACATTTAAATTATGATTTATTTATTTTTTAAATGATCATAATGTCATACTGTTGATTAACCTAATGGTGAATCACAAACTATTGAAGTTTGGTTGTGTAAATCCAACTTTTAAGGACATTTTTCCACTACTGAGTTTTAATATTATCCATCTGTCCTTGAGTCAGCAGAAAACTATGCCAGCATGACATTCACTGTCTCTATGCTGATCTTTTTCTTGCTAGTGATATATTTTTTATCAAAGATAATGAGTGACAAAACCAAGCAGACTTTATATGCCTTGAGGTAGCCCTTGGACAGTGTGGAAATAAATGAAAAAAAAAAACAATATGATACAGCTAAGAGTTATTTCAGGGGACATAGTGGCTCAGTGGCTAAGATGCTGAGCTTGCCGATCAGAAAGGTTGGGAGTTTGGCAGTTCAAATCCCACATGCCGCATAATGGAGTGAGTTCCCATTACTTGTCCCAGCTTCTGCCAACCTAGCAGTTTGAAAGCATGTAAAATGCAAGTAGAAAAATAGGAACTACCTTTGGTGGGAAGGAAACAGCATTCCGTGCGCCTTCAGCATTTAGTCGTGCCGGCCACATGACCACAGAGACATCTTTGGGCAATGCTGGCTCTTCATCTTAGAAACGGAGATGGTCACCACCCCCTAGAGTCGGGAATGATTAGCATATATGTGCAAGGGGAAACTTTACATTTACCTTAAGAGTTATTTCAGGATGTTTCATTTAAGGGTGGAAAGCTATATGAAGGCAACATTATATGTGATCAGACCATATTGTAGGATGCAAATACCTTGCATGCAATCATACCTTGGCACTCAGCTGATTCAAAACTCATCGAATTCGGTATTTGATGCATTGTGAAACAGAAATCTTGTCCCAGTGCTCATCTTTCTCCTGGTAGTCTACATGCAAAGAAGAACTTGCTGATGTTGCTTGCCTCGTGACTCACTATTTCTTCTGGCCAAAATAGTGGGTCACATGGTAAGTTATGTGGTTTTCTTAGCACCCATCAGTTTTAGTGTTTAGTTCATCTTCTGGAATGAATTACTGATGAGGACCGAGGTACCAGTACAGAGGTATAATCCAGGTAGAAATCTTAAAATGAAAAGAGAAGGAAAGGCTGGGGGTTTATAAATCTCTTTTAGCAAATAGTATTTGAAGGTGATCATGGAGGACAAAAATTACAATTCAGAGGACTGAGTCACATGATTTCTTCTGTGCCCATTCTCTTTTCATTAGCTGAGTTAGAAAAAACTCTGGAATGAGCTGCCCCCAGAGCTTCTAATCCTTCCAACGCGCCCTAAAAAGTTGGCTTTTCCAGCAAGCCAGCCTGGCCTGAACAAAACAAAATAAATTATTGATCATTGTTAATTTTAATCATTTTTTTTAAAAAAATGTTATTGTTAATTCTAATTGGGTTTGTTTGGGATATTCTATTTTTTTAAACTTTGTATTATGTGTTTTTTTTAATGTTGTACGCCGCCCTGAGTCCTTGGGAGAAGGGCGGCATATAAATCCAATAAATCCAATCCAATCCAATTCCCCCAAAAAAGACTCCTTGAAGGCCATTGATGTTACACTGATGTTATAATGGATGAAGCTCTAATTTTTCATTTTTGGGTGATGTTTCCTAGAATTTTCTATTTAAGAGATCCATATAATTCCCCCCCCCCTTTCATCATTGAATTATCAGCTGCTGGGATCGAGAATTGATAAAACATTATTTCCTATTCTAACAGGATTTGATGGTATTTATTTTAGTAAATATTAACAGTGCTACAGTACTTCGGTTTATGTTCTTGTTCTTGTTCCATGCTGCTTTATGGAACATGTTTTGAAAAAGGAGGGCACAAATAAACTTTTGACATCTGCCTATTAATCCATTAACAATTATCATTATTAACAGTCCTCTGAATTTCTCCTGAGATCTGAGGGACTTTCCAAAGAACATTAAAGACTTGAAATGGTGGTGCCCCGTCTAGATGTATGACATAACCAGTTCTGCCATCTGGTTATTGTATGTATGTATCAGTGGTGGGTTCTGGATCCATTGCAACTGGTACAGTGCAATGGGGCCCGGCATCCACCACATGCATATGTGCACAAGTACACAGCATGCGTACCTCCATGATGCCTCTGCAATGCTCCAGCAGCTTGGCGGAGTGTCATGCAGGTGCTGTATGCTCTGTGCATGTGTGCGGAAGCATCGAAGAGCTCAAGTAGAGGTGAGTGGGCCCTCTGGAGCACCGTACTGGAATGGTATCCGGTACTCCCGGCAGGCACCGGGGTGTACTGCCTGCAACCCACCACTGCAGAGGTGGGTTCCTACCAGTTCGCACCTATTCGGTAGAACCGGTTTGTCAAATCTACCGAACCGGTTAGAAGAGGTTCCACCAGTGGACCCGGAAAGCAGGCCACACCTACAGAAGAGGTTCCAAAATTTTTTGAAACCCACCACTGGTCCTTGGATATAATTATTCTACACTATCATGCTCATATTTATAAAACACAGTGCCTCTGTGAAAGGTAAGGATGACTACTGCATTTGTGGTGCAATCAGAACATTGCGTGTGTTGAAGTTGTTTTAACGCAAACCAAAGATGCCTTTTAAAAAACAAGTTTACCTCATATTCTTATGCATGCCAGTGCTGCGTGTGAGGTAATTTAAGGTGGTTCTGACAAGTGTCATCAGCATCTTCATATCCAGTCACATGGATGGCAAGCCACTCCCATCCCGTCACATGGGCAGCAAGCCACTCCCACAAAGGAGGCCACACCCACAGAGTAGGTTTGAACAATTTTTGAAACCCACTACTGCACCACTGGTATGTATGTATGTATGTATGTATGTATGTATGTATGTATGTATGTACGTTCGTACATAGGTACATACATCAACTGAGGAATTACATTGGGTCAGGAATTACAGTAAAGATTATCTTTTTTTCATTTACAAAGAAATTCTGCTTACCTGCTCTCTGTGTTCCCATGCTTTCTTTTCTATCAGTGCTGAATCATTTTCTGATTACTGTAGTTTGCACAACTTTCCCATGATTGAATAGCTAGAAGTAAATTCTACCAAGATTCCATTATGATTACACTGGCAATCTATGCTTCTCCTTGGGGGTTGTGAGTTAATCTTCCTGTCTCCTTCTTTGCTCTCATTTGGTTCCATCAACAGAGATGCAGCAACTAACTAGTCTGTGACTCCTAGACTTCAAACTCCATATTTCTTTGTAATTAAGGGCCAAAGAAAATCAGGGTGCATGCATAATATTTTAAAATAAAATGAACGATGAGGCTGCTATGGCTATGTAGTGATTTTGTTCATTACCTTTGACAGTAGATGGCACCAGAAAGTGCTTTTATCCTATACAGGATATATGTATTGTATATTAGTTATTCAACTGGGATGTTTTGGGATAGAAATGAGAGTGATATTTCCCCCCTCTCTCTTTGTGAGTTTCTAGTATGCTTTCTATTAATCCTTGCTGATGTCCCATAATTCTGTTTCAAAATTAAAGATCTTAGCCATCATCCTTTTGTCAACTCACAGGACTATACTTATATACAGAGGCCTATAAAAGGATCCCTATAAGTGTGAGATTGATGGAAAAATTCCTGAAACCAAAAGATACTTGGGAGGCTCTTATTGTATTGAGGGAAAGAAGATAGGTCCAGATAAAGATGCATGAAATGGGAAAACCAAACCATTGCTCAGGATGTGATTCTGGATTGTGCAGTTTTACACACAATTTATTTGATAATAAAAACCACACAACCTTTCTATACACATGTGCACACATACACACACATCTCTGCATATATCTGTGGATAATCCCTGATAATACGAGCCTAAAACACACTACTTTCTCCAACTCTGAATTCCAAATATGTAGTAGACAGCAAAACTCTAAATTCCAAATATGTAGTAGACAGCAAAATAATAGAACAGAAATGAGAATAGGACTTACCCATACTTGACGTCCTTCAAAAGTGGAGCTATAACTCCCTTCACCCAAAGTCAACCGCCCATGGTCACAAGGCTAATGGGAGTTATAGATTAATACATAAACAATGTGAGCAAATGCAGATAAATGTGCTCAATATCTGTTCAGTTACTTTGTGGAGAAATATCTCTTTATGGATTTTGGCTATCTAATACCAAAATGCTACAAATGGACCTTTGTGGTATATTAAAATTCTGGGGTGCCATTTCCTCCCTTTCTTGGTGAGAATTGGGTGCTATGACTTGTTGCTTCATGGCACCTGTTGAAAAAGTTCCTCTCCATTTAATCCTAGCTGCCTCTTTTAGTTCTGACAAGAGAAAAGGCAGCTGTGACTACCAGAGAAAAGCAGGTCATTTAAAAAGTCTATAGGAATTTTGTCTCCTTAAGACCTTCAAAGCTTTCATTAAAGAAGCAATGTGTTGTTCTCCTTCTCCAAAAACAGGGGCTCCAAAGTCCCTTGAGTGTAATTTCATTGGTCCATTTGTTGGAAAACCAATTGCTGGGATCATCATATAGTAACGACTACTATAAGGCTAGTCAGCCAGTTCTTAGCCTGAAATTACACATTGTTCCCTAACTTGTACAAAATAAGACTTTTAGCAAACAGAAATCAAACACCAAATGTAGATTTTTGCCTAGGCATTTTATCTCTCTATTTTTTACAGAAGTAGCCATTGTTCTGTTTCATTTACTTGGACTTCCATCAGAACTCTACAAAGTCAAGCCTATTTAATCAGAGACTATGAGGAAGTAATTCCACTATACTTCACAACCTCAGACTACACACTTATATGGAATTCTACCATTAAAAAGATCAACACTTGTTTTTCCTGAAGAGGGTAGGGATAGGATATCTGAATTTATAACAAGGTCTAGAGCTGGGCTGCCACACCCAGTTTAACGAAGGGGAAAAAAGTCCCGGTACATCACATGACACTGCCGTGACAATGTGAGTTTGACATCCCTGATCGAGAGCATCTCTTCCTCATGGGGTGGGGTGGGGGTTATGGATTGAAGGATTGGTTTGAAGAGTTGGAAGACAGGAAACATGTAACACAGTTACTTTTTCTGACATTTGTGTGCATATAAATTTAATTCTTAGACAATGTTCTTCCATACCGTACTTTGATGCTCTTGTGTCCAAAGAGGAAGACGTAATGCTATGTTCACAGCATGCTTCTATTGAAACTCTCCTGACAAAGACAGGTCTGCAGTGATAATAATAAAAAAGAACTAACATTTTCTACCATGGCAAGTCCCTAAGAGTATATTGGCTAAGAAAAAGGAGAAGATAGTGTCTCTGGCATTCAAGATAGTAGAAAGTCTGGCAGCATGATGCTCAGAAGCCGGTATCCCAGTGTTGTTCATGACATCCCAACTTTTTCTGCCTCTGCCTGATGCAGAAACACATCCCATTCTTTCAAGAACTTTGTTGATGCAAAGGGAGCCATGAAAGTAAGGCTCCTTCTTGAGAGTTTGCATTAGGATATGTCAAGACAATACTAGTATGCTTTTATTCTCTAATCCCTAAGTATTTCAAGAGAAGAAATTATCTGTTAGATGCATGAAGCAAAACTATTGCTCTAAGAGCAAATATTGTAATGTGTTTTTCCTTTTCCCCTGCTCTACCTCTTTGTCTTTAATGGAACAGAAAAAGAATTACTGGAAGGGCTCTTTAAATTAACAAGCATCAGCAACAGACTCAAGTATACATTTTCCAAGAAGAGATTTAAACTTTGTCCTTTATTTGTATTTATCCCCCGCATTCAATTGAGAGGCTTAATATTTTTTTAAAGAGAAGATGCGTAATACTCAGATTTTCCAGATATTTAGATATTGCTATAGATATCATGAAAGCCAAGCATCTACTACTCTCCTGCTGTTTTTTATATTTAATATTGAGCTTTATTGAACTTCCTTTCATTTATGTTCTTAGCAGTATCAGTTTTGCTTGGTTGGTTGGTCTGAAACTGCACTAATTTCATCTTAAAATGTACATTGTGTTTTAGGTGTATTCAAGAATCACCACTGATTTTTAATGCAAGGAGTAAAGTAATTTTTTTTGGTCACAATTAGGACAGATTTAGGACATTAATCTTAGAAGTATTTGCACTGCAACAAACCCTAGCTACCATCTAGGGCAAGGCTGTGACATGTCACAGGCTGGCCCCGCCCCCAGTGGTTTAGCAAAGGGGAAAAATGTCCTGATATGTCATACGATGTTGCCGTGAGTTTCACACCCCCGAAGTAGGGTCATCAAATATTTGAATAGGGCAAAGGTGAGCACAGGCAATTGAAAAGGAGGCGATATAAATGAATTTATTTGTTAATTTATTTTTATAGAAGCAGAAAGCCTGATTTTCCAATCACAATATTTTCCAGCAATTTTTTATGTATTTTTCAGAAGATCCAACTTTACCTAAGCATTTTTATTTTCAAGAATGTATGTGGAAAACTTCTCATGGGTAATATTCTTAATGTTGCTTTTGAAAATGACACCTTTGACAGAATCAACAGCTAGCCAATTTCTTCTCTTTGCCACTGGGGATTTATCAGATAGAATACTCTTTTGAGTGTGATGTCCAGCAATGCAAGAGAAAAATTCACAAATGTTTCTGAGAAACAATTTGCATTTTTTCAATCTTTGGAGTGAAAACATCCATTGTACATTGTTGTTGTTGTTAGTTGCAAAGTCGTGTCTGACCCATTGTGACCCCATGCGACTCCATGTTCCTCCAGGCCTTCCTGTCCTCTACCATCCTCTGGAGTCCATTTAATATCATGCTTACTGCTTTGGTGACTCCATCCAGCCATGTCATTCTCTGCCATCCCCTTCTTCTTTTGCCCTCAATCTTTTCCAGCATTAGGATCTTCTCCAGTGAGTCCTTCCTTCTCATAAGGTGGCCAAAGTATTTGAGTTTTATCTTTAGGATCTGGCCTTCTAAAGAGCAGTCAGGGTTGATCTCTTCTAGGACTGACCAGTTTGATCACCTTGCAGTCCAAGGGACTCGCAGGAGTCTTCTCCAGCATCATAGTTCAAAAGCCTCAATTCTTTGGTGCTCAGCCTTTCTTATGGTCCAGCCTTCACACCCATACATTGCAACTGGGAAAACCATAGCCTTGACTATACACACTTTGTTGGCAGGGTGATGTCTTTGCTTTTTACTGTCTAGATTTGCCATAGCTTTCCTCCCCAGGAGTAGGCGCCTTTTAATTCCTTGGCTGCAGTCTCCATCTGCGGTGATCTTGAAGTCCAGGAAAATAAAATCTGTCACTACCTCCATTTCTTCCCCATCTATTTGCCAGGCATTGAGAGTTCTGGATGCCATGATCTCAGTTTTCTTAATGTTGAGTTCAAGCCAACTTTGCACGCTCTTTCTTCACCTACATTAAGAGGCTCTTTAGTTCCTCTTCACTTTCTGCCATTAGAGTGGTATCATCTGCATAGGTGAGGTTGTTGATACATGCAAAAGATCTTTGATGAAGTGGTCATTCCGTTCGTTCACAAATATTTAAGATTGCAGTATTGATCAACTAATTGTACATCATCCACATATGCCATTTTCCTTCGAGTGAAGTCTGCCCGGTAACAGCTTGTCAAACGAAGTGTCCTTTCTTGCATCCAAACACATCAGGCAAAAAACAGTGAAATGCTTTGAAAGAGTTTAACCACTTTTCCAAACATTTAATGTACTCTTCATATATCAAGTTAATCTCTTCTGCAAAACACTGACACTCTTCTCTAGATATCTTTCATGTAGTGTCTTCACAAGCTCTCTAACTTTCAGATGGAAATGTCTGACTCAGTCTGCTTTTCAGAACTTTAGATGGTGATTGGGGGAGGTTCACCACCTCTATTACTGACAATCCTTCACTTTCAGCTGCTTACAATCTTACCCTGGAAGACAGACATCAATGAGTGCAGAAACCAGATGTAAACTTCTGCAAAATTGTTCTCAAAAACATTATTGATCAAAGCTTCTGGCTGACTTGCAGAAAGAACATAGTCCTTCAACACGGAAAACAACCTCTGTAATCTCTCAATAGCTGGAATAGACTAAACCATCTAGTTTTATTGTGATACAACAATTGGTAATAGATAACATCTGTATATTTACAAAAATATTTCAAAATGTCAGTCTAACTCTTCGTTCGGAAATCTAATTGAATATGTTCAATATAATTGCCAATTTCAATAAACCAATTCAAAATTGAAGGTAGTTGTGGAGGACATGAGCAGGGAATCTAATGCCAGCTCTATAGGCCTGTTAAGTTTTTCTTTCAGGAAAACACATTTTTATCATCTTTTCCATGGACACCTCCAAAGTTCGCATTACCATTGTCCCCTGTGAATGCAACACATTTTGAGGACAGATCATATCTTGCCACAGTGTTCAAAATTCATTGTGACATAGTGGTAGACATTCATTTGGAGTATTGTCTAGCTCAGAAATCTTAGTCTGGATTCCACCAGCCTTCCTGCAAAGAACTGATCAAAGGGAAAAATCTTCTGTGCCCCTAGTCACTGGCACCATTGAATGTTTAGGCTGAAAACAATGACATTACTTTGCTTGATGAAGCTGAATCCCTTAGCATGCTTTTTGTGCTTCTCTCTGTCAATATGGTACTTCAGACTCGTGAACCCTTTACTAGCCGTGGGCAGATAACTGTTGCAAACCAAAACCCCTGTTTTATTTTTATTGCATCCCTGAACAAAGAAGAAATACTTACTTTCAGACTCTCAATGGGCAGTAAAAAAAAATACTAATTATTTTTAACAAAAAGAAAAACCGCTGGCGATAATATAGAATTGACGATGACATGCTTTTCAAATTTCACCGTAGAAATTTATGATGAGTTCTGTGATCTACAGGCTACAGTAATCACAGATTTGAAGGGGCTGGATAGAAGCCAATTGCTGGAATCGGGAAATAAATTAAACAACGCAAATGTAAGCTGTCGAGGCTGTCACCGAACAAGGGGAAGAAAGCAGACGATTGACAAAGTCACAATACACATAAAAGTTTCAATGACTACTGTTGTGAAAGCAGCCCAAAATAAATAAATAAGTTCACTCAAAAAGCTGGACAGTATTTGATTTTAAAGTCATGCCCACAGGGCAAAGGACATGAGGACAAAAAAGAGGACACATTCTCCTTTTGCCAGATGTCCAGTAATCTTACCACCAGCAAAGTTCTGACAGTCTGAACAGGTGTTTATTTTTTAAGAAAGTAGCTTCCAGCTAGTTTTAACTTGTTAAAAGTCCATTCTACTAACGTGGCAGCCACATTGTTCATTGAAAGCTATCTTCTTTTTCTACAGTGTTTTTGAGCCTTTATATCCTAAAAATGAGAAAGTGTTAGTGGATTGTTATATTTAAAAGAAATTCAGTCTTTGATCTTTCCTTATTACTGGCAGGCAGCACCTTCACCACCATCACTCTTAACCATCCTTAGAATATGGTCTAAGTTGCTATTGGGGACATTGTATGGGAGTCCAACTCAATGTAAGGGTGTCATGTGTCATGGTGTTCCCAACAAAAAAGGACATGACTATGTCCCAGAATATTATTTTTTCATTGACACTGCTTGGTTTAACAGCAATAGCAATCACACTTAAATTTATAGTTCCACCACAAAACTGCGCTCGACTAAACCGCGTCCGACTAAACTGCGTCGCTGATGTCATCAACAGGGCGACAACAGCGCGGAGACAGAAGCACGCTGTAAACCCTAAACCTAAAATTAACCCCTAAACCTAAACCTAACCCCCCTAAACCTAACCCTAAACCTAATCCTACCCTTAACCTAACCCTAAACCTAATCCTAACCCTTAACCTAACCCTAACCCTAACCCTAACCCTTAACCTAACCCTAAACCTAACCCTAAAGCTAACTCTAAACCTAACCCTTACCTTAAGTTGAATCGGCTTGCCTTCAAAGCGCTATTTAAAGCGCCCTTCTTTCTCCACGCTGGCTGTTGTTGCCCTGTTGATGACGTCAGCAACGCGGTTTAATTGGGCACGATTTAGTCGAGCGCGGTTTTGACGGGTCACATAAATTTATATACCCCTTCACAGTGCTTTACAGCCCTCTCTAAGTGGCTTACAGAGCCAGTTTATTGTCCCTAATAATCTGGCTCCTCATTTTACCCACCTCTGAAGGATGGAACTGTGAGCCTGGTGAAATTCGAACTGCCAAACTGCTGGCAGCTGGAGATCATCAAAATATCATGCAGTACTGCACTCTAACCACTGTGCCACTGTGGCTGTTTAATGAATATCCTCTCCCGAAGAATCACCTGACATCTACATTATGGTTGTCTTGCTTCAGCACTGGGCTGCTTTTTAGTGCTTTTAATATTTTTAGATAATTGCACTGATACTTGTTTTACTTTTGCTTAAAAATGCATTCTTGGTATTTGATCTTATTTTTTACTTGGCTTGTTTTATTGTCACAGTTCTGGTCACATTTCCCATGTAATATTTTTAAGCTGTGTGCTTCTCAATTACTGGATGCGATTTAAAAGCATAATCAATCATTGGCTATGTGTACTATTTGAAGGAATTTCCTGTGAAGCAACCAAAGCACTCTACTATAAACCTGCTGTATATTGAACAGTCCGTATTGTTGCTTCATTTTGGCACTGTTTTGTTTGTAGTGTCATCTATGTAGTGCCACACAGACATTCATTGATACAGAGAGGTTTTTTTTTTTAAGGTGGCTATTCTAAGCTTTTTGATAGGACCCAATTGGTGCTTCATTCAGAAACACCTTTGTGGCCCAAATACTTAATCAAAATAGCAGGTAAAGAAATTGAATTTATGATGGGATTGTTCTCCAAGTAGACCACGCACATAAGATTCTGGGTTTGGGATAGTTTTTTCAAGAAGATTGTAAAAGACACAAGAAACCCTTGAGAATAGTCTAACAAGTTCTCCTCCTCAAGAAATATTGTGGCATGTAATGGAAAGAGTGAAAGATGATAAAGATACCTATTTTATGACGCAAATAGGTCTCTGATCTGAAAACCAGAGGTGGTATTCAGCAGGTTCTGACCAGTTCTGGAGAACCTGTAGCAGAAATTTTGAGTAGTTTGGAGAACCAGTAAATACCACCTCTGACTGGCCACACCCATCTATTCTCTGCCTCCTGAGTCCCAGCTGATTGGGAGGAAATGGGGATTTTGCAGTATCCTTCCCCTGCGACGCCCACCAAGCCATGCCACGTCTACCAAGCCACGCCCACAGAACTGGTAGTAAAAAAATTGAACCCCACCACTGCTGAAAACGCATTAATGCTAGAATATGCTAAGTTCTTGCCTTAGTCTTTGGCAAGCCACTCCTGTCCCAGACAATATTTTCTCTTGTAAAAAATTGGCAATCTTTGCTCAGAAAAGCTTTGCAATTGTAAGTTGTATATGTATGTGCATGTGTACGGAGTCCTTCCGGATTGGGCGGCCTATAAATTCAATAAATAATAAAAAATAATAATAATGTGTGTGTGTGTGTGTGTGTGTATGTATATGTATGTATGTATGTATGTGTGTATGTGTATGTGTATGTACGTACGTATGTACGTACGCGCGCACGCGCGCACACACACACACACACACACAATGTGTATAGTGTAAATAAAATATTGACCAGAACTTCTGATGTGGATTTCTATCAGGTCCCCCCCCTTTAATATATGTCTCTGCAATTCCCCTCCTGCCCATTTTCATGATCTATTGTTAGCCTGCACTGTTTACTTCTCCGCTGATCCAGCATTTATTTTAACCTTTGCAACCTCATTTAGTGAAGCTATTTATGTCATTATAATTATAATTCTCTGCATGAAAAATTGCTTGGCGACATCTGCTCCAGATCGGGGGATTTGTTGTTGTTGTTTAATTAACATGAAATGCTCTCTGGCCCAGTCCCTTTTAGCTCAGTTGAAATGTTGAATCTTACTGACCTTATTTCTGTTTGATTTCCACCCCCATCCCACCTGTTGGGTTTTAGGATTTTAATTCCACCCCTCTTTCCTCTTCCTCATATTCCCCCAATATCTGATGATCTTCATAATTGCCATTTGGGACTTAACATCCCATATAAAAGCAACATATTTTTTTAATTGGTGACCACAATTGGAAAGGAAATGGTAACACCCAGGGATTGCATAAATAAACCCAATATTTTAATAATTTAATGAAGCTCTGTGACACAAAACATAAGATCTGGATGATCTGCCAAGACAAGAGCTGGTCACCCAATCTGGATGATCCTTCTCTATTTTGAAGCCATTGATCTCTCATAATTGTCATCATTCAGACCAGTGACATGCGGTGAGGTTTATGGCTGGTGAGGCATTGACACAATTTTTTTTAGACTTGTGGACTTCAACTCCCAGAACTCCACAGCCAGGCATGCTCAGTTCGGATTAAAGTGACAGCATTTTTTTTCCTTTGTGAAATAAGTTTCCTTCTTTCTTTTTCTTTTTCTTCTCCCTTCCCCTCCTTCCTCCCTCTCTCCCTCCCTCCCCCCTCTCAAACACACACACACACACACACACACACACACACACACACACACACACACATGGATTGGAGGGTGTCAGGGAGACCACAGGAGGAGGAAGGAAGCCAGTCAAAGAGCCATACTGGAGCACACACATTTTCCCCCAGCCTTGGAAGGATCCAGCCCAGCTTCATTGATTACAGGTTTGAAAAGACAATGTGGCTCTGCCTGCAATCAAACTACACTTGGGGAGGGAGAGAACTTCCCTCCAGCCTTTGCCCAAAGCCCCGCACCAGGAGGATGAAGTTTGAATTCCTCCCCTCCCTCCAACCCACATGTACTTTTTCCAGCTGTTTCAGAGAGGACTTCAACTCTGCTCTTGCCTGCCATCATGAAAAGAAAAAAAAAATGTAAAAGGAAAAAGGCAAGAGCTGAAGTCAGGCTGAGCTAATTGTTGCCTCACCGTGAATGACTTAACTGTTTAAAAAAGCCTCTAAAAAAGCACCCTCTACAGGAGGAGGCAGGAGAACGACGTGCCTCATCTATGTCAGGAATTTTTCAGCTTTTAACCCTTTTTTTAACTCTGCTCGAGTGATCATAAATTGCCTAAAGTCAGACTAGATGAGGCCCGTCATTCTCCTGCCACCTCCTGTAGAGTGCGCTTTTTTAGAGGCTTTTTTAAACAGTTAAGCACTAAGCAGAGTCATCCATGGTGACTCTGCAGCAACTAGCTCAGCCTGACCTCAGCTCTTGCCTTTTTCCTTTTACATTTTTTTCTTTTCATGATGACAGTGGTGAGACTCTGCCTCCTCTGCCACCCCTGACTGCACGTCACTGCTTCAGACCAAACCACTTGCAAGGCAAGTCTCTCTCAAGTCATTACTCCCTCAAACATTAAAGCTTCAGATCTTATGAGTTGGCTAATTCTCATAAAAGTAATTTCTTGCTCTATAGAAAGATCAGTTTCACAATCTTCTTGCTCTGAATATTATGATATGTTTCTAGCCTGAGAGAGAGAGATCCCATTCTGCACATCTGGACCAGAGGTGATATTCAGCAGGTTCTGACCAGTTCTGGAGAACTGGTAGCGGAAATTTTGAGTAGTCCAGAGAACCGGTAAATACCACCTCTGACTGGCCCTGCCCCCATCTATTCTCTGCCTCCCATGTCCCAGCTGATTGGAGGGGATTTTGCAGTATCCTTCCTCTGGAGTGGGGAGGGAATGGAGATTTTACAGTATCCTTCCCCTGCCATGCCCACCAAGCCATGCCATGCCCACCAAGCCATGCCCACAGAACCGATTTGTGAATCCCACCACTGATCTGGACCTTCATTTCATATCAGTTAAAAGAATGGCCTCTTCACCAGTTCATCTAGAAGCCATAGTTAAAAGGCTGAGAAAGTTCCCGACTTAGCAGTTGGGGAAATACAATGGCTTCTGAAAATATTTTTAAAAACCTATCCATGTATGTAGTGAATTAAGGATGACAAAGTGAGCTAAAATAATAGGCGTTATTTTGAGAAGTTAGTGATATATTTGATTTCTCCTTTATATTCTAATATATTATTATATGTAAGAGTGGTGCAGTGGTTAGAATGCAGTATTGCAGGCTGACTCTGCCCACTGCCAGGAATTCGATTCTGACAGGGCTCAAGGTTGACTCAGACTTCCATCCTTCCGAGGTCAGTAAAATGAGGATTCAGATTGTTGGGGAGAATATGCTGACTCTGTAAACCAGTTAGAGTGTGCTATAAAGGACCATGGAGCAGTATATAAGTCTAAGTGCTATTGCTACTACTAACCTATCATGGACTGGACAGGACAGAGATAACCACTGCCCTTTAGAGTAGCAGGTGAGCTTAGGTTGGAGATGAGTAGGAACCTTGCAGTATTGTTTCCCAAGGTAGCTTAATTATTCTGACTCCTTCTGTTTCTCCTGTAAGCTCCTTTAAGATTTTGCCCTTACTTTGATTTGTTTGTTCAGGCCAGGCTGGCTTGCTGGAAAAGCCAACTTTTTAGGGCACGTCGGAAGGACCGGAGGGTCGGGGATTATACGAAGCTCCGGGGGCAGCTCATTCCAGAGGGAAGGCGCTCCCACAGAGAAGGCTCTCCCCTGGAGGTCACCAGTCGACACTGTCTGGCCAATGGCACGCTGAGGAGGCCAACTCTGTGGATCGCACTGGACGATGGGGGGCTATTAGTGGCAGTAGGTGGTCCTCCCAGGTTCCCTGGACCTAAGCCATGGAGCACTTTAAAGCTCATAATTAGTACCTTGAATCGCACCCCGGAAGACAACCGGCAACCAGTGCAGGCCGCCTAAAAGGGGTGTGACCTGGGTGCCCCCATGACAACCTGCGCAGCCGCATTCTGGACCAGTTGAAGCTTCCGGGTGCTCTTCAAGGGCAGCCCCATGAAGAGAGCGTTACAGACAAAGAGCAGATAAGAGACATTTTTCATCTGAGTTTCCATATATAGTTGCAGGAGACTGAAGAATGCACTTTGAATAAATGAACAATGCAGATGCCTTTAGGATGACGGCAACAAAGTAAGTGCATAATGATCCCCCTGTGTTGATTAGCTTTTTGTAAAATTCAATGCATAGCAAGTTTTGCTTGGTCTATGTCCATTTTTTCCCACATTCAGCATGAAGCTCTAAAATTTGTACCTAACTGCTGTCCTTTCTCATTGTTAGTTCTGCTGATTTCCTGTCCCATTCTGTGTTTCATTCTTTTTACTTTCATGCTCTACAACTGTGGCCATATCATCCCAGCAAAGTTCCTTGAGTATTCACTCAATCAGGATAGCTTAGGATTAGTGAATATCTGGTCCATGTTAGTGCTACTACTTTTGATTTTCAGTTGAATTGTATAAATCGGTAAACTCCATATGTTGTTGCATGGTATATTTTTCCTATATTTCATATTTTGTTTACTTTTACTGTACTTCATTTTACAAATCTCTACAATACACATTTCTTAAATTTTCAAAAAAACATTACACTTTGACTGCATGCCTTGACTTCTTAAAAGATGGGTATAATATAAGAATTTATTAAGATACACAAAGTGATGTTATTTATACTGGGAGCTGAATGATGGTATTGTATATGGATGGGATCCCCTAGAATTTGCAATCAGTAAATCAAATCAATGCCCTGATATTTTTTTTTTACTATTTCTGATTCACATTTACTTAACAATATTATCATCCTGATAAGATATGGTCAGAATTAATTTCGGGTTAAGATCTGACACTATAGCTCAGGGAAATTGATTGAGAGCACAGCATTTATTTATTAAACATATCCCACTTTTTCTTTATAGAGTAGAATCAAAGCAGCTCACCAAAACATTGTACAACATGTAAGTTTTTAAAACACAGTTAGATTACTTAAACCAATTTCAATTCAAGAGCAAGATCGTATATTTTCATAATAAAATAGCACTCCTGCTTTAAATATAATAATAAAATAATATAATCGTAGATTTAATAATATTTAAAAGAAAAAGGCCAAACAAACAACTTAAGAGGAGCATTATAGAAACCAAAGAAACAACAGAAAAAGTGCTGCCTTATATATTAAATAATCATTTTTTTGCAAGTAATCACAAACATAGAAGAATCCTTCAACAGAGTCTACCATATCTAGGCTGCACAAATCTGGAAGGCATAAGAAGGCAACAAAGACTTAGAAGTGGTCTTTTTACTGTCATCTAATGATTATCCAGGGGACATGGTGGCTCAGTGGCTAAGACACTGAGTTTGTAGATCAGAAAGGTCGGCAGTTCGGCAGTTTGAATCCCTAGTGCCTCATAACGGAGTGAGCTCCCGTTACTTGTCCCAGCTTCTGCCAAACTAGCAGTTTAAAAGCATGTGAAAATGCAAGTAGAAAAATAGGGACCACTTTGGTGGGAAGGTAACGGCGTTCTGTGTGCTTTTGGCATTAGTCATGCTGGCCACATGACCACGGAGACGTCTTCAGACAGTACTAGTTCTTCGGTTTTGAAATGAGATGAGCACCACCCCCAAGAGTCAGGAATGACTAGCACATATGTGCGAGGGGAACCTTTACTTTTACCTTTAATGATTATCCAGTCTTAAGGAATTTGAAAGTATGGAAGCAACAGCCCTTTTGCTGTGCTGGTTGCAAACCATGTTGTGAATTGTGCCTAGAAATATACAGGTGCTCAGCTTATGAAAGTTCATTTAATGACGATTCAAAGTTACAATCGCACTGAAAAAAAGAGAGACTTATGACCGTTTTTCACACTTACAATTGTTGCAGCATCCCTATGGTCCATGACCAAAATTCAGATGCTTGACAACTGACTCATATTTATGCAATGTCCTCCAGGGTCATGTGAATCACATTTTGTGGCTTTCTGACAAGCAACATCAACAGAGAAGCCAGATTCACTCAACAATTGTATTACTAACTGGACTTCCTGGGGGCGTGGACTGTTGCCGAGGAGGGCTCACCGAGCTCCTCAGAGATCTGGTCTGTATATCTAAATAAGATCATCGATAGCACCCCTTTTTGGCTAAGAAAGGGGCAGGGAGTAGCTCTGTAGGCTAGGGTCTATTCGTAAGCCACAGCCTTTTTTATTTTGGCTGTGGATAGAGATTAGATCCAGCCGGAGGCGGAGCTTTTATCTCCAGCCAGTTCTTCTCAGCTGCCTTTTTTTTTGGCAGCCCCAGACAGGCTAGCCCCCCCCAGACAAAACAAAGTTTTTTTCAAGCTAGAATTGATACGGGCGGGTCCCACTCCTGTGAGATTTATGTTTTTATTACTATCGTAAATACCAGCACATTTGTCTTAGAGACTTCTTTGTCTAAAAGGACTTCAAAATGGCGATTTCTCTCCGTGGATGATTGATAGTGGATATACTAGCCGGTTTTACCTTCCTGCAGACCGCTCCTTAACAAAATAAACTCTTCTTCTTTGGAAACAGAGGGGAGCAAAGCGCTGCTTACTTGTTTATTTATTATGGCAACCCAGGTCAAAGAACGCCTTGCTACAAATGTGTCTAAAGAATTTAAAGAATTTTTACTGGAACCACAGCCTGTGTCTCCTATGCCTCCTACTGGAGAATTTTTAACACAGGAATATTTCTTTAAAATGTTTAATGATTTTAAACAAGAAATTAAGGAATTTGTATTGGAACTATATGATGATTTAAAGTCTAAAGTAATCAATTGAAGGCGAATACGTTTGCAGCCGTGTCTGCCCTGTCAGATATTCTGCTGAAATAGAGAACAAACTGGAAAGTTTGGAGAAGGCTAATTTTAATTTGACTACCAATATTCAAATTTACAACAAAAAATTAGAGACACTGAACAACAGCTTATGATGATAAATTTTAATAGGAAGGCATTTGCAATAAGAGTCAGAGGATTCCGTGAAAAGGAGCAAGAGAATCTGAAACAGACCTTTGCTGAAGCCTTCAGCCATGCGGTGGGAAGCCCGGGACTTAATTTTGATTGGCAGATTCGGAAAATCTATCGCCAACTCATTGATAGCGGAACAGCGACAGCTCCCGAGGGACATAATTATACATTTCTCTACAAAAGAATCTAGAAACGCGATTGTGCAAAAGTTTCATAACAACAGTCTCCGAGTTGATGACCAGGACCTGATTGTCTTCAAAGATATACCTTTCCAGATGTTGAAAGCAAGAAGGGACTACACCTTTTTAACTAAAGAGCTTAGGAGTCAACAGATTCGATACAGATGGGAGGCCCCTGCCGGCATCACGGTTACATTTGAGAATCAAAGATTTCGTCTTAACTCTGTTTCGGAGGCTCAAGATTTCTACTGTAGGACTTTGAAGGCGGGACTTCCTGACTCACTTGGAAGAGAGGAGAGACAAGCGGAAGGAGAAGGCAAGCGGCAGGCCATGTGGCTGCAAGATGGAGGGGGTAGCCTTTCCTCCCTCGGAGAAGCAGAAAAACGGAGATCGAGAATTTAGACATTTCAAAATATTCGCCAAAGTTAAGGACTGAATGGGGGTTTGAGACCTCTCTCCGGTAGAAAAAGCGGACTAATTCTTATTAGAAGGGAAAGCTGGGTGAAACTACTTTGAGCTAGATTTTAAATTAACGTTAGCATAAATTTGATAGTGGTAAACATTAGATAAGCAAGGGATGAGGGTAAAATATATGTGGAATGATTTACGTTGTTTAAAGCTTATTAGAACAGAAAGCCGGTTGGGATTATCTTAAGATAGGTGTAAAAAGAATGCGGAATGATTTATTGTTTAAACTTTGTTAGAAGGGACTATTTTAAAACAGAATGTTAACTGACTCTTGCTGAAAGTATTATTTGAATATGTGGAATGATCCATGCTACTTAACTTTTATTAGAAGGGAAAGTTGGTTGAAATTGCTTTGAGTTAGATTTTAAACAAATGTTAGCATAAATTTGATAGTGGTAAATATCAGACAAGTAAGGGATGAGGGTAAAATGCATGTGGAATGAACTACGTTATTTAAATCCTATTAGAAGAGAAAGTCGGTTGGAATTATCTTAAGATAGAAGTTGATTTCTGTGTAAAGTAATATTTGATCTACGCTGCTTAACTTTACTAAGAAGGGGAAGCTTGGCTAGATTATTTTGTATTACTGTTTGAAAAGGAGGTTAAGAAAGATCATTTACGCTGTTTAAATTTTACTAGAAGGGAAAGCTTGACTCTTCTGCAAAGTAATTTGAATATGTGGCATGAACCACGTTGCTTAAATTTTATCGGAAGGGATCATAAGGTTTAGGAAGAGGAACGGGAGAGTCTACAGAAGGTTGGGGTAAATAGTAAAGAAGTAAGAGACGAGAATAAAATATAGATAGAATGATTTATACTATTTAAGCATAGATAAAGATGGGGGGCTGAGATCAACACAAAGAGTGGTTTCTCTTTTTTTCTTTTTTTTCTTTTCTTTTCTTTTCTCTTTTTTTTTCTGTTTTTCTTCTTTTGACATATTACTTTTATTTTTTAATCCATATGTATACAAGATATTTTAGACAGAAGGTAGTGCCAGGTGTGGGCCCTGGGAAGTCGGGAGGATTAGGGATGGGTTGTGGGGGTGGGTGGGGGGGTGTTAACATAGTCTTAATAAGAACAAGAATGTATTTATATACGGTGGTTCTTTTTTTCTTTTTTCTTTTTTTTTTTTTCCTTGGTTCATTTTACTTTTATCAGATCAAACAACACTCGAATAAAGGCATACACCAAGGAGGGAGGTAGAGGGAAAGAAGAGGGAGGAGTAAGGAAGGAGTAAGGGGAATGTAAGGAGGGTGTCTGGGGAGTAAGGGGAGAAGGAAGGTTTGAGGGGAAAGGGAAGTAGGAGGGGAGTGTTAGAGGGAAGCAGAAAGGGAAAG